>NW_010117111.1:0-16551 GCF_000699245.1 Pterocles gutturalis
GGGTTTGTTCAAAATCAGTAAAACTTTATTCTATTTCCATTCTTTGCCATTAACAGAAAAAACTGGAGAAAGCAATGTTTGTTGTACAAAGATAACGCATCTCCCCGAGAAGAAAACCCGAGATCAGGACAGAGGGACGCGGAACCCACCCCGAGTCCGGCCTCTGCTCCGGAGAGAACAACGGCCGGGGGCGCGGGGACACCCAGCCCCAGAGAACGTCTGACTGGGGGAATGGCGGGGGCGGGGGGGGGGGGGACATCAACTATTCACCTGATGAGATCTCAGTACAGCTATGGAAAGCCTAAGGACTGATCTGGAACAGGACACGAGGTGCCGGCTGCAAAAAGAAACATGTATTCACTTCAGGCACAACTTCTTTCTTTTTTAAATTTAAATCAGAAAAGGAACTGGGTTCAGAAGCTGCAGTGTTCGAAGCAGCAGCAGGTTTGTGCATTGTTTTAAATATGTTTAAATTACCACACGGATGGCACACCTCAGCCTTATGAAATTCTGCACTGCAAGTGTTTCAGAACGCTACAAAAATAACTCTACCCCCAAAAGAGACCTGCATCGAGCTCTCACAACTTCGCCGGCTAAGCGACTCAAGATAAATGATACCAAAACATTGTAACATTTGGCCATCAACTTAAATTATCTGACTGTTCACACAGATTTATATAAAGTTGAACTTATTCCACCCGCACCTGGTCCTCAGAACTTGAGCAGAGTGAGCTGAAGGGAGCCTTCCACTTCCACTTGGAAGGAAAGACATAACGCAACTGAGCACTAAGGCATAGTCACACCTTGGCCAAAATAAGGAAGATAAAGCATAGATAATTGTAGTGCAGAATTCCATAGGGTCTACCGGAGCAGAGCTGTCTATAATGTTTACTCACATAGGCAATGTAGATTTGCAGTTACCAGTTGCGTTAAATGCACCATTCAAAACAAGCTTCTAAAATGTGATACTATAAGGCGCCACCTTAAGTTCTCCAGAATGCAACTGTGCATAATTTTAAAATGGTTTCATAAATTTATTTTAAACATAACATGAGAAGGTGTTAAAACCGGTGTAATAGCTTCTTAGAATTTGGAGGAAGGGATGAACAGGGAGATACTCGGTACCCTTCACCAGCCCCCACCACTCAGCCGTATGTCAGGTATGGGTTTTGAGTATCAGTCTATAACACCAGCTTGACGGATCTTTCTCTCTGCACCAAATCCCTGCAAGGAAAACAAAACTTTCAGCTCCAGCATCATGCTTTAAAGCAAAGCTGTTCTGTTCAAGAACCAAGTATATCGTTAGCACATTTCTAATTAGCCACATTTGTCTTCCAAAACAGAGACAGTAACAAAACAGGTTCTGTGGGGTGCTCACTATAGTCCCAGATACTTCACAGATTCCAGACACTTTACTCCTGCTGATCAAGTGTTGGCAGTACCTTACGTGAAAGCAAAGTTTAGATAAAGGGATTTCACTAACTCTGAGAACGGCAGGGCAGCAGGATGTTTATAACAGAAAAAACAAATCAAGATAGCCATTATGGGCTGGAACACAAGAAGCAACTGGTTGCTTCTGTACTGCGTTCTCTTCTGAAACCACAGCGTACATTACAGACATAGGTATAGCGCCCCAACTTCACATAAAAATAATCTGATCTCACACACTGGGTGACTAGTTCACTATGGAGCGAAACCAGACACCAGTTTCACATGGATTCGGGTTCCAACAGGGGAAGCAGTGCTGTCTAAGTTAAAACACAAGCTGCAGTTATTCTGCAAACTAGCCGGTTATGTACCTTTGAGTTATCCGGTCCCCTAGGCTGACGAAGAACTGTTAGACGAGGAGCATTGGCATCATCCAGATTAATGCTCTTTAAACGATTAACAAGTCTATCAGGACGTGGAGCAGCAACAGCCTTAGCGCCTTCACTGTAAAAGAGTCAACAATACAGAGCACTGGTGACTTCCCAGAGATGGTGTCAACTACCCAATTTATAGTAATTTTCCCCATGAAACCGTTATCATAATCTGTCTCGTGTAAAAACCAACCTTCTGGATGACACCACGTATACCTGCATCACAACCATTACTTTAAACACAGGGCTCTGAAATAGCAGGAGCTCAAAACAGTGTTCTCAAAAAGCTATTTTTGAGTGAGTAGAGGTGTTGCGTTTATTCTCATGTAGACTTAAGTAGTATTTCCTGCATTTCTGTTCCCTTTAACTGGAACAATAAAAGGCTTACGAGTTGCTGGCATGTAACAGCATAGTATTAACATCTCTGAAGATAACACATTTTTGAGAGGAAAAAAATTAAATGTTAGCTTCCTGTTGCTCTAGAAGTGCTATCTCAAGCTTAAGCAAAATCCAAATTGTGCAGTTTGCTTCAAAATATATAAGTAGTTCAAAAGCAAAAAAGTTACCCATCACCCTTCAGAAATGACATGCCAGAAAGAAAAAAGTGCCTAACAACGTTGTTTTCCTATTTAAAAATGACAATTGCTCTTCAAGAAACAAGTAGAAGCACTATGTACTACGCTGGCCAGAGAGGCCAACAACTACACAAGAATACCATCAGTTTTCTTATTACTCATTAATTTCTAGTTCGAAGGCTGTATCCAAGTTCCTGCTATGGGGGGAGCTTCTTAACAATAGCTTAAAAGCAGAACAAGCCATCTGTAATAAGAAAAGCTGAGAGTTCTGCTGCTGTACTGTACTGAAAGACACCCTACAAGTGCTGGCAGTTCTCACGTGAGAGGCTCTCGCTGAAGCCAGCTGACATTCAGATCTCCCGGTGGAGAAGCAGCATGCACTCTGCTCCTGTGATGCAGTCAATACACCAGATTAAATCACTTTAATTATAAATCCTCACCAGACACGCCACACGTTACAGGCACTGCATTTTCCTGTGCGCTGGTTCAGGATCACCGAGAACTCCACTTCATCCCCAGCCTGTAGCTCCACACCATCCTGAACTTCTTTGACGTGGAAGAAGAGCTTTTTGCTGTCACCCACTTCATAGTTAATGAAACCAAACTGAAATCCAAAACATCACAAGGTTATTTCTCTCCTTCTGATCCAAACAGATGCAATGACTTAGTCATTATTGCAATTTAACTACTTCTAGAAAAAAACTCCAACAACCTGAAGTACCTAGCAAGAGTGATAATGCAATTTCTACACTGAACAGAACATTCCATCTGGAAACACTTCTGGAAGTCTAGGCACTCTTCTTGGGTCTGTAAAGTCAAATTTAAACCCCAAAGTCTATAGAACAGTTTGGCAGTTCTGAAATCTGCCGAAGTCCTGGCAGTTGTATTAAACTGATGCTTATTCTTTTCTACCACTCCACCTTAGAAGTCACACAGTAGGAACTACTGCATTTTTTGGTCTGTCACTGGTGTGAGAAGTCAGTTACTTCAGTTTCTTGTTCCACTCACATATAAACCAGCAAAACTCACCTCGCCTCCCCATAGATGACTGGAGTTGAGTGCTGCAGAATAACTATAAAAATAAAAAGCATCCACAGCACTTAGTTTTCTAATCATTCCGAGATGCAGCTACCTAGGAGAACGATCAACCTTCGCTTTTCAGGTGGGCTGTAATCATCGACTGCTTAATGCTGTGAAGAAGCTTCCTCTAGAAGCGGAGTACGCGCAGTTTCTTTTTTTTTAATTTTTTAAATATGTTTTAACTGCCCTGTTCAGCAGAAACTAGTTAGACCAATTTTTAGGGCATCTCAAAAACAGGTTTTCAGAATCAACCACAGGGGGAACTGCTGCCCAGTAGGACCCATGTATCAGAACCAAACCAAGTACCCAATTCACCTTTACTAAAGTCACACTACACAGGCTGGCATAAACCAGTACTTGCATTACACAAACCTGCTTCCCTAGAACCAGAGCACAAAGCTTTCTGTTCGAGCACAACAAGCTTCCAGATTCAAGTGCTGAAGTGGGTTCTCACATCCCCATGCCAAGTCAATCAGTTATTTCCTATTAACAGAAATCTTGTCTGCATGGCATGTCACTCACCTGATCTTTCACGCATTCCACTGTGGCTCTGCGGAACGGTGTGATGTTGACAGCCATTGTCTGCCCATTTTGACCAAGAACACAGAGCTGAAACTTTACAGTCTCTCCCTTTTGCAGACAGTCACCTTTGTTTGCCATTCCAACAATTCCAAATGGATAGACCTCTCCTTTCATCTCACCTATAGGAGGAAAATGTGCAAGACAGAGTTGAGAAGCATCCTTTCCTACCAGAGGGCATTTAGAATTTACTTCCAATATTAGAAATTATACTTTTACTGCCAGCTTAGTCACAGAATCACAGCATCACAGAATATTAGATTGGAAGGGACCTCAAAAGATCATCTAGTCCAATCCCCCTGCCGGAGCAGGAACACCGGGATCAGATCACCCAGGAACTCATCCACGCGGGCTTTGAATGTCTCCAGAGAAGGAGACTCCACACCCTCTCTGGGCAGCCTGTTCCAGTGCTCTGTCACCCTCACCGGGAAGAAGTTTTTTCTCATATTCCAGTGGAACCTCCTATGTTCCAGCTTGAACCCATTGCCCCTTGTCCTATCACTAGATGTCACAGAGAAGAGCCTGGCTCCATCCTCCTGACACTCACCCTTTACATATTTATAAACATTGATTAGGTCACCCCTCAGTCTCCTCTTTTCCAGGCTAAAGAGACCCAGCTCCCTCAGCCTTTCCTCAGCAGGGAGATGCTCCATTCCCTTCATCATCTTTGTGGCTCTGCGCTGGACTCTCTCCAGCAGTTCTCTGTCCCTCTTGAACTGAGGGTCCCAGAACTGGACACAGTATTCCAGATGTGGTCTCACCAGGGCAGAGTAGAGGGGGAGGAGGAGGAGGTAGTTGTATGAATATAGTCTGTAGCATGAACACCTCTATTTAGTTCACTGAACTTCTACACTTTCATGCATTTATGAAAGAAACACAATTTAAAAGCAACAAATCTTACCATCCTCCATAACTTCAATCATGCCCTGGTATTCAGTTTGTGTGGGATCTACACTCCTCAAAGGACGAATTACTTTACCAGAGTAAACAGTTGGATCAGCTTCTTCAGTGATACCATTCACTGAAAAGAAACAAGACAGTAAAAGAACAGGATGTTCTAGTCACACCTTATTTTAAAAAGAATTAATAAGAGATTCAGAGTGACCAGGAGCCAATAGTTTGCACCGCAAGACACCTAAGGCAGTGCACTCTCTCACCCAGTAAAACTGGGACAGCTTTTCTAATCAAGACCACATTGACATGGACGCAGAAAAACATTAGCTTCTCATGAAACTAGAGGCCATGGAACTGGAAAAGCAAATCAAAGTATTTTACTTCTCTTCCACTGCATTCCCATTCCCTGCTCACTTTAATAATTCAATAATCTTTAAGTACGCATTTTTTGCCCACAAGTCCTTAATACCCCAATCTGCATTCCTCCTGCGGGTATCCCTTCTGTCAGGTACAGCACAACCAGTGCAATTACCAGTTTGGCCAGTTCTGACACTAGATCAATGTCTCCTTATAACCCTCCAATTGAAGAAGACAGAGTACAGTAAAGGTCCAAAGAGTTGCTGCTGTCTACAGGACTGTTAGTCTACACTTGTCTGTCCTCTGGAAACACAGGCAGCAGCTTTCAGGAAATCAATGACCACCACATTAAGCATTGTCCTCTTGGTCTAAGCTCCAACTGTAAATAGATTATTAATGAACTTCATCCATCAGCTCCTGCCAAGAGCCTTGTAAGCAGAAAATACCAGGTAGTCTTACCTGCGTGTGTTTTGTTCACCTTTTCTGCACTAACTTTGTTTCCTTTGCCTTTTGACAAGCTGTATTCAACAGTGTCTCCAAGTTCCAGGCTATCAATATCACCACAGTATTCGCTACAGGAACAGAATAATGTACAACTTTCCTTTAGTTACATGACAACAGTGATGCTCACCCAACATTTACATAAGATGATCAGAAACCATTTAACTAGCTCAGCACCTCACATTTTCAAGAAAGTGAAGCATTTCAAACATACAACACAACTCTTATTTCCTGGCCTGGGATTCAGAAGCACAGAACACCAATACTGCTGACTAACAGAAAAGCCTGAACCAGTCCAGCAGAGATAATAAGTGGAACTTGAGACACCTAAGCATATATATGTGTGTAAATCCAAATGGGTTTAACCATCAACCCTACCAAACTCTACCCCACACACAAAAAAAACCAAAAAACCCACCCACACAAACAAACAGATAATAAAAAATTGCTGTTCACCTGTAGTGGAAAAAGATCTCCTTATCATGATTGGCTGTTTCAATAAATCCAAAGTTATCTTTCAGGGCTGCCACATATCCCAAAAGCCTCTTCGAGCTGTAATTGCGTCCTAGCATTCTGACAGAAATGGCTGTTTGCAGACCAGTTCTCTTCACTTCACAAACACTGAACTCAACCTGTCAAAGAGGAGCTTATCAGTACCAGATAGAAAAAAAACCCAAACAAGCCACAACCACCAACAAAAAAAACCCCCTGAAACAACTAATTTCAAAGCTGTGGAGCTCTAATCAATATCTAGGCTCTCCAGGAAAGAAATTTTCTAGACACTACTTTCCCAGAAACATTGTTTCTCAGACTAATTTGCTGGTAAGGGTAAATTCTCACTCTCCAACATTAATCTCAAAGTCTTTACGCTAATTCCCTCTCTTCATTATTCACAAGCAGAGTCCACTGTCTTAATGATAAAAATTCCTTGTTTAAAAAGCATCATTTACATACTAAGACAGTGTTTTCATATAGGTATCACCAGGTTTTAGGATATTTTTCTTAGTTATACAGAAGATTAAGCCACTCAAACCTAGGGCAGAAGAAAAGAAATGGGTGACACACGCACACATGCCTTGTCCCTTCACTTGTTCTGAGAGGGGGAGAACAAATCAACTAACAAGACAAAGAAAATTTCACATCTCACAATGCACAGAAAAATATTTCCCAATGGTATACTTAGTTATATTGCCTTATCTCCTATCTGGGGATTAGCAGATCCTTCCACATCCTTGGCTTGGTAAGGAATGGTCAGTTTTACTCCACAGTCATCATAAACAATTATTCCATCCTCAGCTTCCTAAAAACAAGACACCAGAATTCAACAATCAATGTCTTATTTGTAAGCAAACAAGCTTACTACATGCAATTCAAGCACTGCTCGTGTGAGCCAGTGTTTCACAGTAACTGCTCAGTAAGCAGTGAAAAACAGAACAAAGCAATCAACTCTGAGTAAGAAGCTTTAAATTATACTAGAAAGTATTTTTAAAGGAAAGAAACTATTTTCCCCGTTTCCAGTAAGTATTTATTGAAATTATTCTAGCATTGTTTAAAATTGTATGACAAAACAGAGGCTCTCCTATAGCCCACGGAACTTAATTCTAACCAACTCTATCTAGCATCTTACGTGATAGGAGGCAGAAAGAAACTTCTCATCAAGTTCTCGGAAAATTATCCTCAACAACATCATTGTGAACAATGCTTTCGTTATCTTGTTTCATACAAGTTAGTTTTCACTGACGGCTGTCATTAGCTATTCAATATGGTTCACATTTGTACAGGATAAACGGTGCTTCAAAAAGCTGAATTACAGATTTTAAGGAAGCAGCTTCATTCTCCAAAGCCAGAATACAGAACAGGTCCTTCGTAAGTAGAAGAGAAACATTACCTTCTCTTTGCCTTTATTTGGGCTAGTGGCTTTGGCCGGAGTAGCTTCTTTGTCTATAGTGCCCACAAAACGGTGATCTGATTGGGTGTGGAAAGAAACCGTGCCCTTGGGAAGTTTTTTAATCCTTATAGCATGATTTCTTTGGGCAGACAACATATCCTGAAAGACAAGATTGATCAGATTTTAGACAATCTGCACACAATTTCTTTAAATACTAAGATTTCATAAAAATATTAATCTCACTTACAGGAACAACAGTAAACTCTACTTCATCAGAAATATGGAGTTGATTTCCATCCATAATTTCACTGAAGTGAAAGAACATGCGAGCATCCCGGTCCACACATTTAATGAAGCCAAAGCCATCTCTCATTGCTGCAATCACACCCTGAGAATAGTCAAATGGACAATTACAGTTGTACTACTAGTACGCGACATCTGTCTGTGGAGTACATAATTATCAGAACACAAGGCCTGAATCTTATGAATAAACTTCTCAGTTTATGCAATATGCTTCCTTACAAACCGTAGTGCTAATGGCTATGGTCAACCTGAAATGCAAACAAGTTGTACTTATCTAGCTTCTCAACCTTGTGTCCCATCAACTGTCTTACCCTGACCTCTGTTTAAAAAACAAACTAACAAAGAAAAAAAACCCCAATAATAATAAAAAAACCACTCCATAAAGTTGCTGAAAGAGTTCATTACTCAAGTTAGGAAGAACTAGTACCAGATCATGCTAGAGGTATTGAGCAAGACAGAATAAACGAACATATTCAGTTCAGCCCAGTTACTACAGAGCCTTTAGCAAGTCTCAGGGGAGGCTTATAGGATTTGAATGACAATGCAAAGGTACTTTCCACCTTTAGGAACATTCTTCTCTTATACAGCTTTCACAAGCTCAGGATAATCAGCTAACCTTTCCAGAAGCAGCCAATACTTGTCACCTCAATGACAGATCAATTCAGGGAGGAAAATATATCTAGCCAGAGTAGAAACATCATAAGCCTACAAGACAGAGTACCAAAAATAGAGGGGCTGAAGTCAAAGCAGTTTTCTTAAAGCAGAGTCCCTACTTCACAGCATACTGATGTGACAGCACTGTAACTGGACTCCAACTGAAAAGGAAGGCAAACTCACAGTCTAGTTGGAACAGAACCAACATTCCAAGCTACAGGAATGAAAGATAGTCTTTAATACTGATAAGGACATCCATCTTAGTCCCTGCAATCCACAAAGAGTTTTTTGTATGTGACAGAATGCAGCTCTTCACTATCCTTCTGCTGGACTCTCAGACAGAGAGATTGGCCAAAAAATATGAAATCCAAAAGCTGCACACAGTACCTCCTCTGAATCTTAAGACTTTGCACTACCTGAGCCAAAGTAGCCCCAAATTCTTCCAGTTTCCTCAGGAACATGAGTAGTTACCGATTTAGACTCAAGCACGTGAATTTTTATACCAGTTGTTCAAGATTACATGACTTCTGTCTGCTATACCGAGCTAGCAATCCAAAACAAGAGGGCCAATTAAGGTCTAATTTTCTAATGTAATTTCATTTACTCAGCAGTTAACTCTTTATTCTTTTAAAGGAAAGACGCACAGGATTAATTCTGAATTTTGTACCATTTAAGCACTTAAGTCTGAAGTGTACATCTGAGGACTGGATTTCACAACAGGCAATGGAAGACACCAGTGATTTTGACATAAAGTTATTGTTTAAGACAAACCCCCCACGTTTTACTTTAATTTCCCCTCAAGAATAGAAACTTAAAGATAGATACTTGCCATTTCCCTAGTTTCATTAGTAAACTGGAAAGTATTGGGGAGAACCTCAATATTGGTGGCTCGTTCCAGTTTGTCACGTCTGTCTGTTGAAATATTGAATCGAACATGGTCACTTTCCAGCAAGGTCACCTTGGATTTTGTATCTTTGTCTCCAAATGGAAGTTCTTTTGGAATCACGAAGTCAACTTTGATGCGGCCAGGTAACGGATCACTCTAGCAGACAGAAAATCCAACAGAAAAAGTTAGTTCATCTACAAGACTCAGGATAATTGCAGACAGAATAGTTGGCAGAAACACTAATGCTAACAGAAGTGTGGATGACACGAAATGCCTGCTGGACTGAGATCACCACACTTAATTTCTACCACCCATAATTTGTAATTTACTGTCCACAGCCAAATGCAAGACAGTATGCAGACTCACCTAAAAACTTAAGGGAAGTGCTTGTATATACTCTTTCCTCAAAGCCAAATATTAAAGGTCAAGTTACCTCTCTGTCAAAAAACTTAACTGCTAATGCTCACAGGAATCTGTAGATCGGGCTTACTCCAGCAAATATTTTCTCCCCTTTTTCATATACTTTTGCCTTCAAGACACATGCTAAACCCACTAAATTCAATGGGAATTTGAAACATTAAAGAAAACACATACTGCCCACTACCCCCATTCTTGCTCTTTATAACCTTTAGAAAAGTTGCACACTGTGACTGCTATCAATGGTTGTTAGGTGAAGTACAAGCTTACTTGTTTACTCAGACACAATGCTTTTGCAGCAGACTATTATGGGGAAAGGGGAACATTTTTACTGTTTGACTGGAATTCAATACAATCAATACAACATTTCACATAAACTTTAGTAAATACTGAAATTCACCTGGTTTTTGCTGGGTACTTTTGGAATTACTTTGGTTACAGTTCCTTCAAAATGTTCAATGCTGATATCTTCAAAAATGACAGTTCCTTGAGGCAGCAGTCTAACATCTGTTGCAACTTCTTTACCCTAAAAGCACAACGTCAGTCAAACAGAGCTAAGGTAGCAGACATTTTGCAATGGATCTCCCCACCCCCCCGCTTTTTACAAGCAAATTTTGGAAAATAGACAGGTGTCCAGTTACACCCTAGGGTCTTGTCTTCAGTTTTTACTGGATTTCATCTTACATTTCTGTCTTTGATTGTAAACTCCACATCATCGCCAGGCTGTAAGGCTTCTAGATCACCTTTAAATTCACTATAATGAAAGAATATCTCCTTCACGACATCACCCCTCTCAATAAATCCAAACGCTTCCTAAGAACAGAACAAAGTGTTTAATAAATTGTCTATTCTCTTAATAATACCAAGACAAAATTTTACAGGTTCTATCAAACACAACGAAACACTATGACATACCAATATAGCAGACTTACGAGTGCACACATCTAAGAGACTACAGGAAATATATAAGCAGAAATAAATGGGACTTCCTTTATTAAGAACAGTACTAGTGTCGAAGATTAGCGTTTAAACCGTTTCAAGCAGTTTAGACCTACAGCTCCAAGCTGTTAATAGCTCTCAATGGCCTAAACATTACTTATAACACCACTCTTCAGAACAGCATTTCATTTTCAAGTGAAACTTTAAAGCTAAAGCATCACTTACTTTCATTGCACAGACTACTCCTTGACAGCGGGCTTGCTTCTTTTTTAATAGCATAATGTTACGAGCACTTACAGCACCAGTACTAGGCAGAAAAAAAGTAAACAGAGTAAACCTGAAACAACGCAAAACTGAAGCAAAAATTAATATTATATTTCATGTCACTCTAGTTCTTGGAACAGGCATGAATTCCTGACTGACTACTAAAAGCATTAATTCAGAAAAGCAATACCAACTTACTGTTTATTTGTATCAATTACAAAGTTTATTTTATCTCCTGTTTCCAGCTGTACACTTCCTTCAACATCCTCCGGGGTGTAAGTCAGGTAAAATACTTCCTGTAAATTTATATTAACTAATATTAGACTATTTGCAGAATAATTGTTTCAAAGAAAGATTAACACAGTTTTGTTTAATAACAATATCTGCTACTAAAGAAATTAATTTAGTGAGAAAATAAAAAATGGTCAAACATGGCACGCAAAAACATTGTTTTCCATCGTGCTGTTTTCACGAGTCTGTAACAAGCAACTTAGATTGAAAGACTTATTTGGCCATCTTTAAATGTCAATTTCTAAACTTTAGAAGTTCAAGATAAGGATATGTGAATGTTACATAATCCAGCTTCATTAGTTTTAAAAGAGAAAAAACAACTATGTGGCTCTATATAAAGTTCTCCACAGATATAAGCAAGTAAGCTGACAAATTAGCATTTCTGTTTGTAGTAATTACCAAAGCATGCTTTTATTTTTTGGCCAAGAACTACAGTTCTTAGCAGTATCAATTGTCTAAATTAAATGCTGTCAATTTTTGTGCTCATAGACCACAGTGAAAAATCAGTGAAGAGTTCAAGTAAAATATGTAAGCTTTACCCCATTACGTTCGTAGCATACACTCCCTGTTGGACTCTGACCCGGGGCAGCTGGAGATTTACTCTCTAAATTGTGAGGAACAGCGCACACAACCTACCAGTCAAAAAAAAAAAAAAATCCATTGCTAGTCAATTCAGGAGCAGCACTGCTGAATACAATATTAATCTCAGTATCCTCTACTGTACGCTCAGGGATGCACTTCTAGTGTACTCGAAAGGGGAACGCCATCCTGCAAAGTTTCAATCTCACAGACACCTGCTGATTCTAAGAATGGTTTGGAGCCAAGTAAGAGCTTGAATTGAACCTCTGAACGTTTTATCAGAACAACAAAAATATACTTCAGTATAACAAAGTACTTTATGCAGTTTTTATGCATGCTAAATGAAAGCTAGCCTTCTGTACTGGAGTAAAGGATGGAAACTATGCATGTATAGAAAACAGGCACTAACTTGTCCATTTATTCTTTCTTCAGGTAATATTTCTGGCTTTATCTTCACCAATTTAATAGCAATGGGTTTTCCAGTTCGGCGATCAGAAGACACTTCAAACTCAACATCATCTACAAGACAATCAAACATGATAATGGCATCACAGAGTTTTGTTTGGGTTTATTTGTTTGCTTTTTAAATCACTAAATCATTACATTTGATAATTTACTGCTTGAGCCAAACACAACAAAGTAAAACTCAGGTGCTTTTGTTACCAAGAAAGGACACTATTTGCAAATATTTCTCTGGTTATTCGGCTTATTCACTCCTGCTGCTAACGAACTATTCTATTGTCTTGCCCCTTAGTAATTCCCTCCCCCTGCCCTGCTCACTGTACAGCACACTTTACACTGAGTTCAGACAACATAACTGTTTAGAAGCTTCACTGACACATTAATTAGTAGCAGTCTCCCCATTCTGAAAAACAATCATCCATGGGAGGTGTCCCTGCCCATAGCAGGGGCGTGGGAACTAGGTGGTCACTAAGGTCCTTTCCAACCCGAACCATTCTAGGATTCTATCATTCTAATGTTAAAAAAAGGAATACTGAGTACGTGAGGTATGTTCTTCTATAGTCTAACCACTTGCTTCCATCTCAGTCATACACGTTGGCCCTAGCAATGCACCCTTTCCAGAATGGCCACAATTGTATTAATACAAGCTGCACAAATCTAAAGCACTGAAAAGATCTCTCGTCAGGAGTGGTGAACTATTAATTCAATTGTCTCTTTAGCCCCTCAGAAGCACCAGCATGCATCTGTTCATGACACAAGATAAAAGGATTTTCTATGGCAACTGAAAGAGACTGGGCCCTGAAAGGTGCCTGATTACCTCCTACTTTGAGATCCTGTAAGTTGCCGTTATACTGTGAACAGTGGAAGAACAGTCTAGCTTGCCGTTCCGAACACTGAATGAATCCATAAGAGGTCAGCAGTTTTTCTATAACCCCAGTCTCACGCAGCGCTGCCGAAGTACCATTGGGGTACCCGTTGTGTCCATTGTTGTGGAGCAGGTTTGGATCAAAGCTCATCTGTTTAAAACAAAGTGTAGGGGGGGCGGGGAATTTTAAAAAAACACTCTACTAATGTTAAGTTTCCTTTCTCCATGTCCACATAGCAGAATAACAAACACAAAGAGCTTGTGGAAGTTACTGTAACAAGCAAATTCTAACCACTTTTAACATACAGCAAGAACATCAAAATAGTCAAGCTTTTGTAAAACAACAATCCTTACAATTTAGACAGGCAACATATTTATAAAATAGGCTAAAAATACAACACCTAAATAAAGCTTGCTTAGACCAAAAGAAACTTCTGACTTAAGCACTATACCTCAGAGTACTCCCACATCCACTGTTTCACATCAACGTATTGACGTACAAACCAGACTTGCTTGGACCTACAATACGTGGTTCCATACTGGACCACAACGACTACCTGACTGCACTGGCCACTGCCAGCTCCCAAGGGCTGACCCGTAAAACAGCTGACCTGCCAGTTTACAAGACTATGAACCTCACCAATAAAAACACTCAGAGAAAGGAAAAAGAACCTGTGCAGATTTAAAGATGACTAAACAGACAGTATTTGGAAAAAAGGGATTAGAACAACAACACCATTACTAGAAGAGAGAAACATCAATAACCAGTTCTCCAGGGTTATAATTATTGTTATTTAGAACCACATTTCACCTACCGTTGTCATACTACTACTAAACCAACGTAACAGAAAAGAGTTGCTAAAAAACCACCGCATCCGTCTGTTGACAACTAGATTCCTATGAAGTTTAGAAATATGTACAATTCTTTATATAACACGTGCACCAACCTCGCAGTGATATTCAAATATTGCACTTTCAGTAGTATTGGCCGATTCTTCTGTTTCAGCACTAGTTTCTAAGGATGAAGACTGCTATTATTAAAAAAAAAAAAAAGAGAAAGAGAGAGAGAAAGAAAGAGAGAGAGAAAAAAGAAAGATAGCAAGAGAAAGTGAACTATCAAGCTAACAGAGTATACAAATGCTGCTGCCCTGGGCAGTTTCAATACAGCACTGGAGAAAACAAAGACTACTAGCAGCGTCGGGACGTGCTCTTTTGAAGCTGTTGAGTAGGCACAAACTTCTTGTTTCAGATCAAGCCTTGTATCTTCAGTGTAAGTATAAGTTTCCTCTTCTTTGGTCTTGAGTTGTTGTTGCAATGTGGTATATTCTTTTCCTGATCTGAACTTGAAGCAGCAGTTTCAGGTGGTAAATTCTGTTCTGTTCCACTTCATACTGGAGAAAGGAAAAAGACACACACTAAGTATCACTTTAAAAGAAATTATATGTCAGTCCTAGGTGTTGCTACAAAGAGGTGCACTTCCTCTACCTTCACACTGCAAGTTTAATCCCTGCTAGGAAAGACTGTTTTACAGATATATTTGGCATTCCCATTTTCAGTTTTGTTTTCGAAGAAACTCTACCTCCAAGCCAGTCATATGGTATTTCCAACTTTAAACTCTTCACATGCAGTCAGGCAAACTCATTTTGATGAATAGCATTTGATGCAAGTCTTAGTCCTCCAAGTCAATACCTTTATATGGGTGCGGTCTTGTAATTTAATTAATAAGTCCTTGCACAGACCTTCCGAGGGGCAATAGGGTGTATGGGGGGGTGGTTCTAGTAAGACCACTACACATACATGATTAGAGTAAGAAGCTGGACGAGGGCAGTACAAACCAGTATCTAGTATGAACGGTTTGCAGTGAAAGATTCAATTAAAAAGAAAATATAAATCAGAAGACACAAAGCTATTGCAAAAATAACAAGATCACTAGGCTTTTCAAATACCTCTGTGTTAGATTCAGGCAGCCATTACCGCAGTCTCTTTGAGGATAGTATTATTTTTTGGACAGCATTTCAGATCTCAAAGGAGCATCCCCCAATCAAGTTCAAAGAAAAATGAAGCAGGCATACACTGCATCACATGAACTGCATACAGACACTCAGAATCTTCTTATTTAAGAACTCTACTAGAGCTGTAATTTGTATCATATTACATTTCTTACTTTTCTGGGCAAAGAATATATTCATTTTCACAGAATAATCAAAACAGCTCTTCTGCCCAAAGATGACTAAAGCCAATTTTGTCAGGTAATGGAATAAGGCGTAAGCTTTTCCCTTAAAGGCGAGTTTGATTTGCTACTTGGTTTACTACACTTAATTTTTTTTTTTAAATGGAGTTATCAAGTGAGCATAACCCAAGCAAAAAAAAAACCACCAAACCTCTCAGTGTGTGTCTGCCTCAAATTCTTTACTTTTTAATTCAGCTACTATAAATACTCCTCCAAATGGTAAACACCCTAAGCAGCTGCCCAGCCCTCAAGTCACACTGGGTTCTGCATTTGTATATTTACAGCTGAAAGGATTAATGCAAAGACAGGGAAGAGCTGGACAAATCCTGTTCTTGAAGTCTTTCAGGTGCAGATTTTGCAAAATGACAGTAAGTCACATAAAGCTGTTCACAGCTAGGAACTGTCTCTACAGCCTACAAGCAGAACCTGCAGGATTACACACACTGCTCTGTGTGCCATTTTCTTCACAAAAAGAAGAAACTGCAAGAACACAGATTTACAGGATTAGAACACGTGCATCTAGAAACAGACATCTCTTACATGACCAAGATCAAATCTAACAAAGATATTTTCAGCACATGTGCACAACGCAGCGATTAGACGATACATGGAGATAAAGCTCTTCCATGTATTGTCAGACGATTCTTGGATAACAGGACAGAACACTAGCTCTGGAGCACCAACCACTGCAACAGCTAGGAGATCAGCCACTAACACTCACTAGGTCAGGGAAATCACTTTCACGCCAAAAAAAATAGATCCGTGGGTAAAAAAAAAAAAGTTAAAGAACTTCCAAGGACATCTGTAACGGCACATACACACTGAGAATAATTTTATAAAAAATCGCAAAACCAAAACCCCCTTTTCTTTCAACGGGTCTGGCCTTTGGGGAGAGCCCTGTGGTTGTTACCCCTCCAGGCAGCAGGAA
>NW_010117112.1:0-870 GCF_000699245.1 Pterocles gutturalis
GCAGGGGAGCGATGTGCCGGTGCAGGGACTAAAGCCATGCAATGGGGTTTGCAATGGGGTTTGCAATGGGGTGCTGGGGTTTGGGGGGGGTCCCCCAAGCATCCCTGCAGGGCAGGGGTGCTGCAAAATACCCCTCACTGCCTCAGCATGAAGTTGAGCAGGGGTCAGTGGAGATTTCTGCAGAGCCCCGTGCTGGGTGTGGGGTGCTGGTGTGACCCACGCGCACTGGGGACACAGTAACACGATGCTGAGCCCTTCCCCTCCCCTGGGCTGGGGGTCCCTTGTCCCTTCCCCTCCCAGGGCATCGTTATCGAGGTGCTTTTCAGCCTCGCACACATCTCGGGGAGTGCAGTACCAAGGAGCAGATAGTGGGACATTTATTGTCCTTTTCTCTGTCCCCTTTTCCCTGGGACATTAGGAACGGGTGGATGAGCGTGTGGGGCTGGGGACAGCCTGGAGCCAGCTGGCATTACCTGAGCTGGGCATGGGGTTGGGTGCGAGGGGACCGGAGCAGCCCAGGACCGAGTTCCCCATTGGACATCACCGGGATGTTGTCCCTGGGGTGGTCTCCTGGGCACATCGCTGCCATGACACAGACCTGGAGTGTGCCTGGGTCTATGCAAGCGCTGCCACCCCCTCCCTTGAAGTGTTTGGTGTCACCTGGGATGGTGCAGGGAGTCAGTGGGGTCCAAAAGGCTGGACAAGGCTTCCCAAAGCAAAGGAGGTGACACAGGGACAGTCTTGTCCCCAGGGACGGCTGAGAGCGGGGTGCTCCCATCCTGGTGGGTGATGCTGGAGGGGCAGGAGGGGATGGTTCCCTGGGCTGCCGTGGGGTGAGACGAGTTTCCCCGGGCTCTGCCCGCTCTGTCG
>NW_010117112.1:882-1497 GCF_000699245.1 Pterocles gutturalis
CCCCCAGCCCCCGCGGACTGGAGCCCCGGGAATGTGCAGAAGTGGATCCTGTGGACAGAGCACCAGTACCGGCTCCCACAGATCGGGAAGTCCTTCCAGGAGCTGTCGGGAAAGGACCTGTGCGCCATGTCCGAGGAGCAGTTCTGCCAGCGCTCGCCCGCCTGCGGCGACATCCTGCACGCCCACCTCGACATCTGGAAATCTGGTAGGTGCCGGGGAACGGGAGGGAGCTGGGGAGGGTGGGCGATGCCCCTCTGACCGCCCTGCTCCTCCCTTCCAGCTGCCTGGATGAAGGAAAAAGCCAGCCCGGGCGATGGGAGATACCGCGGTGAGTTCTGTGCGGGCTCAGCTCCACTGACCTCGGGGTTTTTGGGAGGTTGCTCCCGATTAATTGCAATTACCTGGTGCATTGGAGCGGCTGGCGTGTGGCTGCACTCCCTCTGCCCCAGAGCAGCCCAGGGCTGTCTGCGGGGTGCGGTGGAGGGGAAATGGCCACGAGAGCCTCGCTGGCCCCACCCCACACCCCGTGCACCCCTGCGGGGCTGCCAAGGGCAGGACTGGGCTGTTTTCCCCACTCCAAGATGGGGAGGAGGAAGCAACATTTCCAGACCCAGC
>NW_010117113.1:0-968 GCF_000699245.1 Pterocles gutturalis
CTCGGTGCTACGACGGCCGCTCCTGCCCCGATGCCGGGAGCACCAACCGGGGACGGCCCGGGTCTCGCACCCGGTAGGGACCTATGTCCCTCCGGGGCTCCGCGGGGCCGCAGCCCCTGCCTCGCTGCCCATACACTGCTTTGTCTCCCGGCTCTGCTCCTCCAGCACGAGTGGCGGGGGGGAGGGGGGGACAACCTCTTTTCTCTCTTTTTTTTTTTTTTTTAATAGGAAAAAAAAGCTTCTTCCTTCCTTTTATTTATTTATTTTGCACGGAAATCTATTGCTATCCAGAAGAAACATCTCTGGACCAAATGGAGATAAGGGTTTGAAAAGTGAGAGCTGCCAGGGACATCTCCGTGGGGATTTCTGCTTTTAAAAATCGATGGGACGAGAGTGTCCCCGCGTTACACGCGTGTGCGGGGGTGTGTATCTGCGGGTGTGCAGGGGTGCGAGGCGGTGCGTGTTAAAGTCTTACTAACAAGCGTTTGTTCCCAGGAATTTATTGTAGTATTCAAACTAAACTGCTGGAAAAATAAAAGAGGTAAAGTCTGCCTAGGAGCTGAAGTGACCACAGCAGGATATGACGCCAGGAGTGTTGTAAAGACTGTCTGTCCTTAAAGAAGGTACTATTGTGCATGGCCTTTTATTTATAACTTGGTAAGTGCCAGCAAACTCGCCTCCTTTACACTCTGAAGTGCCAGCCCAGCTTTCCACAGTGCTCTTTATTTGCAATAGTCTATTCACTAACTGTCACTCCCGAGCTTCAAGTTATTCAAGACCTTAATCAATCAAACGGATGAGAATCGTTCAGGTTTCCCCCTTTGAAATGAGGGAAACAATGTTTGCTGGGCTCCCACTCCGCTTCTCCTTTCCGGGCGATCCTCTCGGAGCCGGTACCGGCCCCGGGGAGGGCGGAGGTTCGCGTTCTTCAGGAATAATGAACGTGTATCCTCCTGCCGAGGGACAGG
>NW_010117114.1:0-4867 GCF_000699245.1 Pterocles gutturalis
TTGATAGTTATGGTGCTGTCCTTGCATGAGAGATAATGCAACTACTGATTGGCTACCCTACTCCTGTCAAAACATACAGAACGCTTTTCTTTCACCTCAGTTTCCATCAAAGGGGTTAATTGGGATGCTTCTCTTTCACCCTCTGGCAAGCTGCTATTTCTTTCAGAAAAATGGGAATTTTTCATCTTTGAGCCTTCTTTGCTTTCAAATTTGTCTGAAATTCACAATCAGATTCAGAAGTTATTAAGATGGACAAGATAGGACACGTAAGCTTTGCTTCGTTAGGAAACCAAAACTAAACTAAAAATATGTTAGATTTAAAGGTTAATGTTATTATTGTAAATTATTTTCCTTTAAAACCCTAAACCAGTAATATCCAAAGCAGTGCTTTTAAAAAGAAAATTACAGATAATTATTGTACTTTATTGTATTTTCTTCATTTTTCAGGTCCACCTCTGCCTCCATCGTATTTCAGCCACTTTATTAATAGCATAAAGGTAATTATATCCCATTTGTGTTTGAGTTCTGATAAGCTTTTTTTAAAGTGTACTTTACTATAAATTAAGCATAAAACAGTATAGCATGGTGAAATAAACCAGACAGATAAGAGCATCAGCAATTACAAATGATATTAATTTCTTAAACGCCAGCTGCATAGACAAGTTTATTACAAGTATAGATAAGCAGATATCAGTAGTATATAGATTACTTTTGAAAAAAAAATTTATTACTGAGGCTTTTTACCTTTCTGGTGGTATTAAAGTGAGTCATAATTCACTGTTACCCAACATAAGTTGGCACAAATTATCTGCCATAAATGAATGCTTCTGTTTCCATGCCAGCTCAGGTAAGAGACATCCATTACCTAAAGGGCTTCTAGAAAAATTTAGCAACAATTAACACATGGCGGGAGGTGGAGGGGGGGGAACACTTCCGTGTAATACTATTTATCTTTTAAGCACACTGAATAAAATAAGTTAAAGTGATGGAAACTGCTTTTCCTGGAATCTCTCACAAGAAAGTATACCCATACCTTGAGGTGTTTGGTCTCTCTCTGTTCCACTGTTCTCCTCACTGCTTCAAGTGACAAAAATTAATACCAATTCAGTATTATTTAAGATGGTTTTTTTAAGTGAACAAGGCTCTTTATCAGTAGAAGAACTGAAAAAAAACTGAATCAAGTTATCATTGATGCCACCAAAAAGCAGGATACTGTCAGTTTCCTTGAAGGTGTCTGGTTGTCAGGTTTTCCTTCTGCTTGGCTGAGTGCAGCTTAGTTATTCCTACGACATTCTCCCTGCATGCCTGGCAGAGCTGATACGGATCCTTTGATCTTACAGAGTAGTGTCTGTAGTTTTACAGCCTCGCCTACAAAGAACTCATTTTTCATCTAGTCCTTCGTCTCTGCAAAATGGCATGCCATACAGAAAGCTCCACAGTCCTGTTTACTGGGAAATTAAAAAGAAGAAAAGTCAGAGGAGGAGCTCTATAAAGCCATCTCTGCTGGCTTGCTGAGCTACCTGCCATTCTGGCTTTGCCCTTTGCTTCTCTATTCACAGGTTTATTTCTCAGAAAGGGGAAACAAAGTAGACCAAAAAAAAAAAAAAAAAGTTGAAGGAAAAAAGACAGCAGACAAACAAAAGGAAATAATGGGAGGAGGAACCTACAATATTTGCAGCTCATTTTGCACAGAGAGATAATAGCCGAATATTTAGACGCTTCTTCTTACCTATCACACTGTTCCTCAAACTAACTGATAATCAGTGATGAAGGACAGGAGAAGAGATGCAGTTCAAAGTGTCTGCAATTTTGTGTGGTGTCTCTTCTGGTATCCTAGTACACACCCCTGCCCTTCTCTTTCATCCTATGCACAGTAATCTTTACTTTGCCATGTACTTTTCAATATCTCTCCATTCTGCACCAGTCTTGCTTTCCTTTTTTCTTGATGACTGAGAAAAGCAGAAAACCAGGCTTTTTATGCTTCCTGAACTTTCTCTTTGCCTCCAGCTACAGCACAGAGCAAGGTTTTGCTGGGTAGAATAGCAGGAAACAGAAACGGAGGCATTTTCTCTGCCTCCCCTAGCCCCTGCCCTGAGAGAGCCTTGCAGCCTCAATAGAGGAAAGCATTCCTTTTCATTCCAGAGCACTGAAGAAAAGAGTGATGTCAAAAAGATTTTAAGCAGATGTTTTTCTTTATTAAGCTCAGAGATTTTATGTAACTTTAAAAGATCAGTGCATAGAGTTCTGATCTCACTTCAGCTCAATGTTTTCAAATATATTATCTTTAAAGGGTGAAAAAGGAGACAACGGAGTCACTGGTGTAAAAGGAGAAAAAGGAGAACCAAACGGAGGTTTTTTTCTAACAGGACCTCCTGGACCACCTGGAAGACCAGGATTAGTTGTAAGTCACGCAAATTGTAGAACAGGAATATGTGTGGGCACCCATTGTTTTAATTTAGAAGTCACTAAAAAGAGATAAACACCAAGATGATGCTAGGAACTGTATCAAAACTCACATGCTGACCATATAGGTGAATACAAGAGAGTTGCATTAGGCATAAACACAGACACTTCACTGTTGTGCACAGAATTCATTTGCTATGAAAAACTGAGGTAACGTTATGCTCGCTGCCTAATACAACTACATGAGTGTGAAGATTCATGCTATTCATGGCATTAAAAATCAAGGCAGCATATATAACTTGTGACACTGCTACTTGTACCCCATAAAGGCCAAAGTAGGCTATATAAGGTTAGACACAGCTGACCTGAAAATTATTTGCCTTCTAAATAATTAATCTTATTTTCTATTCCAGTAGTCTAAAAATATGAATGACAAGCCCAGTGTGTACCTGTCTGGATCATTCCTATAAAATTCATCCACTGTCTAATCGCTGCCTAGTTGTTTTATCTTCTGGTAATTGCCACCATTGGAATAAATGCAATAATTGCTTGGAAACTAATTTATTCTTGGGATCTGGCAACAAATGTATGCACTGCATCACTCTGTTGTCATGTTCTGTGCCCAGGAGCATGAATGGGTGGGTCAGAGCTGAGGACAAAGTGTTAGGTTAGCAAGCCCACCTCCAAAAATCCCCCGGCACTATTCCACATTGCTGAGAACCATCTCCCTGTTTAGCAACTGTTGAGTGGGGAGAAGGAGTTGGATGGCCCAGGTGAGATCCATCAGAGACTGAGCTCTTTTTCATCTGGAAGACTGGCAGAGCTTAAGGGATATGAGCTGACATCTGGTCGCAGGAGGGAGAATACAACGTTTGTCATGAGATACACACCCTGTGTAGATGCACTTTATGTTAAAGCTTTCTAACGCGTGCTTTCAGACAAACTCTTATAAGCGCATCAGACCAAGTAGTCTTGGCACAAGCCGAGCGTAGCTCCGTGGCTCTGAGAGTACTGCTGAGAGTTTTTGCAGATGTCAGCTACTCAGGAACAAGTGTGAGAACTTTCAGAAAGCTTTCTGAAACTTAAGTTCCTGAATTTAATTTAATATATGGTCAAATTAGGAAGAAATTTTTCACTGTGCAGGTGGTGAAGCAATGGCCCAGGGTGCCCAGAGAAGCTGTGGATGCCCCATCCCTGGAGGGGTTCAAGGCCAGGCTGGATGAGGCTTTGAGCAACCTGGGCTAGTGGGAGGTGTCCCTGCCCATGGCAGGGGGTGGGACTGGATGGGCTTTGAGGTCCCTTCCAACCCAAACCATTCTGTGATTCTATGAATATCCATGCCTACTTGAAGAACATTGTGTACTGACTCGCGTCTGAGCGGTGGTGTGGTGGCAGGCCTTCAGAAAATGCTGTCAAGATGAAGGCCCTGCAGCAGGGAAACTGACACATTCATAGAATCATAGAATACAATCATTAAGGTTGGAAAAGACCTCAAGGATCACCAAATCCAACCATCAACCCAACACCACCCAACCCACTAACCCATGTCCCCAAGCACCACATCTACACGTTTCTTGAACCCCTCCAGGGATGGTGACTCCACCACTGCCCTGGGCAGCCTGTTCCAATGCCTCATCACTCTTGCAGTGAAGGAATTTTTTCTAATATCATTTTATCACTGACAGGGACCAAAAGGGGATTCAGTTGTTGGACCCAGAGGACCTCCAGGGTTACCTGGCCTACCCGGCTTACCAGGTTATGGAAAAACTGGACCTCCTGGCCCACCCGGCCCACCAGGCCCACCAGGACCCCCTGCAATATACGGCTCAGGTGAGAGGGTGTGATTTTGCTTTTCACTGTACACACAAGGGCACAGGTGTGCACCCACACGCGCACACACTGCTGCTTCCTTTACGTACCCATTCCTCCACCTGCCTGCCCACTCTGCACACCTGAGCCAGGCTGCTCCTCTCTCTCCTGCCTGTTCAGAACTTGACTGGGCTATTTAAAGCTCCCACTCCTCCTAGACACCACCACTAAGTCCTTTCTTTATGTCACTCACCTTGTCTCTCAAAAAACATGACCTTCAGCATGTATCGTATGCTTGTTCTGTTGTAGCAGCCGCAATGCCTGGGCCACCAGGTCCTCCCGGAGAGCCAGGGTCACCTGCAACCAGGAATCTGGTAAGACAGCAAAATAAGGAAGTTTGCTGTGGAAACATTTTGTCAGATATTTTGGTGGTCATTGGTGGCACTGAGAGAGGAAGGAAAGCTCCATCCTGTGTTTTTATTTATTAGAATGTTTTCTGGTTTTCTGAACCTCATAATTTTTTGTCAGGGAATTGATACAGCTGGGAAAGCGATGAGAGAAGAGGTCTATCCATTGCCTTGTTAGTAACAGCCTCTTCAAACAAATGCAAAGATTGCTGGCATTCTAAAGCAACGGAAAGGTGCATATTCCATGT
>NW_010117114.1:4887-5114 GCF_000699245.1 Pterocles gutturalis
TGGCAACTTAACGTGCTGAGATACTGGAATAACTATTGAATGCCCAGTTTCCATGAAAAAAAGACTTTATGTTACTGGATTGACACCCAATCATATAGGTCATTTGATTCTAAGAAGAAAACTGTAGATTTCCGTAGCAAATCTAAAAATTGTTGTGCCAGAGAATATATATAAATTTAATTATTTTATTTTCTTACTACATGGATGTGATGGGTTAGCCCTTGGCT
>NW_010117115.1:0-213 GCF_000699245.1 Pterocles gutturalis
TCTGTGATTCTGTGATTCTGTGACTGTATGTGGCAGTGCATCAGTTATGCATATTTAATTAAGTCTAATTCCTTCATTGCACAATGCATCTTTTTAGAAAAAAGTGTATGCTTGTGGATGATCTAATGTGTACATTGTCACTGCCGAGCAGGAAAGAAGATCAGCCTGGGGGATTCCCAAAACTGAAATCTACCCTCCTCCACTGCTGCTGAA
>NW_010117115.1:244-9158 GCF_000699245.1 Pterocles gutturalis
CCTGCATCTGCTTGAAGGAGATGACTCTTCGGTCACACTTCTTCACAATTGCAAAGCCGTTTGGGGATGAATTAAGCGTAAAGCATTTCAAGATAAAAACTCCCAGTTCATAGCTTTGTTTCTCCTCAGACTGAAGAGGCTTATTTGGAAGCTAGGAGATGAAAAAAACCCCAAAAAACAACAAACTGGTCTATCTGATCAAAGTCAATTGTTGGGGTCACATACATGAATTGAATGAAGATCTGGTATTTGTGTCCTAAAGACTCAAGTGTAAGATTGCTCTTTCATTATGTTTCCAATGAGGCTGATCTATAAATCATAGTTTTCCAGACTACAACGGCTTTCTGTCCGCATTGCAAATAGTCATGTTCACATGAATCAAATTCTGTGTCTACATGTAGCTTTATGTGTAAGACATAACACTCCCAAAATATTATATTGTATATTTGAAAATCTAAAATACTGATCCTGAAATCATGCAAGATTAAGGCCAATTTAGAGAACTACATTAATTACTTTAAAACTCAATGAAATACTTATATTTTAATTCTCTAAATGTGGCTTTATATTTAAGTATACAATCTCACTATTGTGTTAACAAACAACAATTACAGATTTGGGAACTTTTTGAAAGAGACCATCAAGAAACAAATAAAACCATGACTGTACATATTACACTTTAAGTCAGACATTTGAAGTAAGACTTAAAATGTAAGTTGCATTGCATTTCATTTCTTTAGAGGAGAAAGAGCATCGAGAAAGCAAAGCAGGCAAATGAACACATAATGGGATACTGCTGGTGCACATCAGCTTGTCAGGCCATAGTAACCTGGTCATAAAACTAAGTCCTTGCAAAGTGTACATAAAAGCTCCTGTACTTGACTTAAGACTCTCCCTCTAAGGGTACTTAACCACATGTAACTGACCAAATTGGTTTCCAGACTGATTTAAAGAATCTTCTCTGTAGATAAGTCATAATATGGTAGAATAACATAGAATAGAGTTATTTTATGATATCTATAGACTTAATTACATTTAAAACCTCGGAAATCAAAATATTTATGATCTTTACCTGTCTAAGCATTGCTTTAAAGGCCATGAATCGAAGCCTCATTGTAAGAATTTCTCCAGCTTTGCCGAATGTGAAACCCTATTTGAGAAAAGGTACAATACTGATCACACTATTACATTTTTTGTGTTTATTCAGTAAATGTTTTAGATACATGGTCTCTGCATTGTCAAAGTACAAAATCTTGCAGTCCTGATTGCACAAAGCAAATGTAAAAACAGGTTTAATATTCATAAATTCTAGTAGGTTCATGGTACAGACATTCAAATATTTCTCAATATTATATAGAGCATAGCAATATTTCCCTGCACTGCTTTACCAGTATGCTTCAAGGAAAAGATTCCTAATCAACCCTTTGACTTCATTTGTCTGAGCTGACCTAAGTCAGATAAAGCAAGCAGCTTTTAGGCCACTCATTTTAGGTTAAAGAGGTCATGAGGAAATCTGGGTTCACTGAAGTCAAACACAAATTTCCCATTGTCTCCAATGGCCTTGGGATCATAACAACCTGACATAGCTATCAGCAGTAATACATAAGTGATGCTTTAAAACGAATTGAACATATTTTTAGACAGATATCAATTAAACAAGATACAAAAAGGAATATGCTGGTTAAAATTTGGGGAGGAAACACTCTTCCTACATTTTAGTATGACATCAGTGTTTATAATTAGCTTTGTTTAGCTCACTACCACCTTTATGTGATTACAAATATTAATTGTTTGGAATCTACATTTGTGAAATTGCATACTCTTAAAATACACACCGCAGATGCAACTGTAGTATGTGATACTAAGAAAAATTACTCATATTTCAAGCAGCAAACATTTCACAGTTAACTTTTATGTTATCTTTGCTGTTCTCCTATACTGTCAGTAAATTCGCACAAGTATGTGACTTAGAAAAAATCACAAAACGACATCAGAGAATGGGCAATATATGAAGAGATGATAAGAATTTTTTAATTTTTTTTTCATTCTCACTAATTTGGGGTTGTTACATCTCAATGAACTCTTCCCACTCATATTTAAAATGTTATCTGAGCATTTACATATCGAGCAAACCTGTCATAACCATCTACAACTCAGTCTTCTATACTCAAGGCCTTTTTGCATACATATGCAACAAGACAATTCCATAAATAAACCAGGAGCTGTTTGAAAGAGAGTGTTTATGCTGCTGTCCCAAGTGCACTTTGTTATTTCACTGTATAGGTTCATTTAATGGCTAAAACTATACAAACATATTGAGAAATTATAAACCAGACTATATATGAAAATATTCAAATACTAAAGTTTGCACCTGTGTGATCTGTGTGATTACCTTTTTTTTTTTTTTTTTTTTTTTTTTTTTTTTTTTTACTGTGACACTGTTGCAGCAGTTAGACACATATAAGAATCAGGGTGAAGTTAAAATACTTTTTTTTTCTGCCTGGGAATAAGTAGTGGATGTGAAAAGATAACTTGAGACGGCTATAGAGATCAGTGAGAGCAGGGGATGGGGTATTACTGTTCAACCATTGGTATTTAAGCAGGCCAGACATCAGCATGGTGGGTGTTACCTGAGGAACTGGGCCTGGGAATCTTTTTGGGGGCTCACATAAGAATTGAATAGGGAAGGGTTTAGGGGATTAAAGAACTGGAGGGCTAAGGCAGGGCAATGGCAGCTTTACAGTTACTAAGAGATTCAAATAGGAGGGCTTGAGGGTGAGAAGGGACTGGTATAGTGCATAGGCTGGAGGGGCTGGCCATTAGGTGGCAATGGAAAAAAAGAATGAGAGAATCCATAGTTGCATGCTGAGAGGAAGGGCGTAAGTTCTGAAGTTAAGAGGTCACAATAGGTTGGAAGGTCTCTAACACATGAGAAGCTCCAGGTCAAAAAAATTTCAGCACAAGGGATATCAAGAACCATAAATGTGGGTTCTGGTTTGAGTTGGAGACATGTATTAAGAAGATATACATTTTTAGCATATTTCAGATATCGTTTCTAAAACATGATGAACATTATAATAAAGCTAAAATAATAAAACATACCTGAAAAAAGAAAGTAAAAAAGGAAATTATCCCAACTACTAAAAACAGCACTGAATATAAGTTGCTCTTTTCTCTTAAAATGGTCTTGTCCGTTTCTGAAAAAATCTATAAAATAATATTTAAAACAACATTTTTAAAATCAACTAATAATCTAAAATACTCAATAACTATGTTTGGTAGTCATCTGCAGTAATGTAAAATTTGAGCATATGTTACATATGATTATAGGGATAAGAAGCAAATTTCAGGTTGCAGCAAGAATTTTAGAATTTTGTAAATATCATATAATTCTTCAGATTTTTGTAATAGTGCTTCATCCAGTCCTCAGCTTCATTATGCAGTGATTGTTTAAGACCTGGTTTTATTAGAAATAAATTTTGTGGGCTTTATAGTTCTTTGCATGTTTTATTCAAACTTACCCCTATAATTTCTGAAAATATGATTGAAAATGCAGGTTGTAAAGCTCCATTGATAATTGCAGACAAAGTTCCAGCTACAAAGTACGGCCATTCAGCTTTGTTCAACTTCATAATTTTCAAAAATGAAACTGGAGGTAATTCTTCATCCTGAAAAACTTTAATTCTGTTAGGACAAACATGTATGTATTCGGAACAATATGGAGAAAAAGAGAGATTAACAGTCTCTTATTCCCAGAATCTACTCTGGGAAGTCAAAATACATACTTTTAAATAACACGAATAATTAACTAATTGTACTTTTTTAAAAATTCTTTTAATACAAGGAAGAAAGAGCTGTTATCACATTTTAGTTTATCTATATAATTTTCACTGATCAATACTCTTGGTATTGGTCAATGGGGACTGAACTATTCGTTCTGGGCATATTACTGTGTGTAATCCATAATTAGATTAATTCAAGTAATTGTTCATTAAGGAATTTATGAAAGCAAAGTATTTGCTCCAAATATGAATGCAATCATATTTGTTGTATGGGTTTTTCATAAGGTTTGTTGTAAGAGTTGCATGTTGGGACAAACTTTCTGTTTCTGATCCAAAAAAATGAGTTTATCTGTGTCTGTATGATATGCAAATAGATGTAAGTATATTTCTTTTATAGAAAATTGATTTGTAAGAATAAACTCATCCTTGTCATAGATTTTTAAAGTCCCATTTTATTCGTAAAATCATTCATGGTGAGAACAACAAAACAAGTTGTTTTTTCACCCCTTTTCAAATGCCTCCTTCTTCTTGTACCTTTCCAGAGCAGGAGAATTAATTTAATTTCAACATACTTTGTTGAAAGGAATCAAAGCTCACTAACAGTTCTGCAAGACACTTACAGGTGAACTACTTTTTTCATCAGGATCATAATTTTGTGCTCCTGGATTTTTCATGCTTCTCCGCGTTGATCGTCTTCTCAATCCTTTTGTTAAGGATTCTTCAAATTCTGGTTCAGATTCACTTTTTTTGGCACTAAGTGCATTCTCATCTTTTTCTGATGAGGGAACTTCAGCTTCTATTGCCTAAAAGAGGGAAGAACATGATGCTAAGATTAATTATGCATATATTACTTTGAACTTTCAAAATTATGAGGTAATCAAAGTAAAAATAACTTTGATTGTTTCAGTGGAAAGAGATATGGGGAAAACAATACATAATGCTATAAGCAGATATGAAAATCGGTATTATATTTCAGTAGATCTCTATCTTCAGAGCTTGATTTTAATATATATGAGTATCCCACCTCTAAAGAAAATACTTATACTAAGCGGCGGGCAGGAGAGTGGAAGTAGCTGCTCTTTTCTTATGAATTAACTCATAATAATGTTTTAAACTGAGTGTAAACCATTTGCACTCATCTTAGGATCTTTTTTAATTAGTTCTCAGTGGATATACTGTTTATTCATGAAGCAAGAAAAAAATAGCACTCTTCAGTGTAAAACACTCTTAACAATTCTTGACTTTATATGTAACGAGAAAGTTCAGGATGGAGCAGTTCAAAAAGAGTTTTTGACTGAAAAATCTGAACAGTCTGGAAAATAACCCTACTTTTGGTGGTAGTATTGCCAGTGTCTTTGACAGAATAAATAAATGGCTACCCACCATTAAGTTATTTAATAGTAATAGGATAGTTGCCCTCCTGATATAAATAACTTTTTTACCTTTCTTTCAATTTTTTCTTATTTTCCATCATTTTTTATTTTCTTTACATTTTATATTTCCTAATTTTTCCCATTATCGCATTTGCTTGAATACAAAGTGACTTTGACTCTAAGGTGAGCAAATGTCTTCTTATAGTTATTTTAAGAAGAAATATTTTAATTGACCTCGTTTACTCTTTTTAGTCTGACATACTGAGATAACTGTTTCCACTTTCTTAATGGGTGTGGTGGTTATGCAGTAAAACACCAGTGACAGAGAAAGCTACAGTGAAGCTCAACTATAATCTAACTATCACGTGGGATATTGGGATATGCCAAAGTATTTTTTTCTTCACTTAATAACTAATACATTTATGATATTTATATTCATTTCCAATCTCTTTGTTTCTGGCAACGTAACTTTAAAAATGTACATGTTTTTGCACTCAGTATAGCTGGATTATTTTTATTTTTCTCTTACGCCTCCACACGTTTTTTTCTTTAGAAATAAATTCAGTATGAAGGATTATAATTAAACAGCTTAAAATATGCATGCTCCAGTATCTATCTAGTATCTACCTAGTATGCCTCCAGTATCAGCTATTGTATTTTACCTTTTTATCGTAGGTTAAGGACTATGGAATAATAGGCCAAACAAATAGCAAACTACTGTAGTCAGCTGCTCTGCATTAACTGCATAAAAGAAAAATCTAAAATAATCTTTTAAGTTAAAAATCTTACAGGATTAAAAATATACTATCCTGGGTTTAAATAGGTCTGGTATCAAAACTAGTGGTCTTCTCTCACCTTTCAAAGTTCATATTTTTTTCCTGTTAACACAATATACCACAGAATTACCCACACTTCTGATAGCATAAAATAACTATGGGCATGGAATACAAACAAGAAAATAAGGCAACAGCTAGCAAGAAAAAAGTACCTGCATGTTAACAAGTTTGTAGTAGATTCCCTTTTTCTCAAGCAATTTAGAATGATTCCCTTGTTCTGTGATAATTCCATCTTCAAACACAGCTATAAGATCTGCATTTCGGACTGTTGACAGTCGATGAGCTACTACAACTGTGGTGCGTCCTTCCCTTGCCTAGAAATAACAATATTTGATATGAGTATTTCTAAGCATATTCAAAAACTGTTCATCTTCATATTAGAGTTGAATAAGACCTAAAGGAAACATTAAAATGGTTCACAGAAAAATATAACTTTAAAAAATTTTGAAAAAACAGATTTCAATGAGTACTTTAAAACCAAAATATAATCTTTAGCTCGAGAATTAATATCAGAGACAATCTTTCACTGTGGCACATAAAAACATCAAATTTTGACCACAAATACCTAAAATCCCTCAATATTTATAATTTTAGAATATTACAATGTTACAAATCTTAAAATTCTAAAAATGCTTCTTTTTATATTTAAGCCCATAGTTGTTCATTTAAACCTTAAAATCTGTGAAGGATAGTTTATATTCAGAAGCATTAGAAAATATTTCACACTGACATTTAAAAAATGTCAGTATTTTAAGCTATAAGTCATTGCCAATGGTTCAGTGAAAATAAAAATCTTCACAATTTCCTGTGAAATACATTTCAACTAACTACCTATCTTTGGATAAGCCTATCACACATAATGTTTCAAATATCACAGCTTGCTGTTTTAGTTACTAGGCTATATTAAAATGATCAATCAACTTCTAGTTTAAATAATCAAAGTAATGATCCCAAGCAGTGGAATGTTTTTGCAACCTGGATGGAGTTCATCTTCGGTTGTGTCCCTCAAGGGTCCATACTGGGACCCAGACAGTTAAACATCTTTATCATTGACATAGATAAGTGGGATCAAGTGCACACTCAGCAAGTTTGTGGATGACACCAAGCTAAGCGGTGCAGTTCACTTGAGGGAAGGGGTGGCATCCAGAGGGACCTTGACAGGCTTGAGGAGTGGACCTCATAAAATTCAACAAGGCCAAATGCAAGGTCCTGCACCTTGGTCAGGGCAATTCTCAGTATCAGTACAGACTGGGGGATGAATACCAGGGAAGTTGTGGATGCCCCATGCCTGGAAGTGTTCAAGGCCAGGTTGGATGAGGCTTTGAGCAACCGGATCTAGTGGAAGGTGTCCCTGCACATAGCAGGGGGGTTGGAACTAGATGATCTTTGAGGTCCTTTTCAACCCAAACCATTCTATGATTCTATGATTCTATGAATAGATTGAGAGCAGCCCTGAGAAGGACTTGGGGGTAGTGGTGACAACAATGTGCACTTGCAGCCCAGAAAGCCAGCTGTATCCTGGGCTGCACCATAGAAACGTGGCCAGCAGGTCAAGAGAGATGATTCTCCACCTCTGCTCCACTCTCATGAGACCCCATCTGGAGTACTGTATCCAGGTCTGGGGCCCCCTACATAAGAAGGACATGGACCTATTGGAGCAGGTCCAGAGGAGGGCCATGAAAATGATCAGAGGGCTGAAATACCTCTCCTGTGAAGAAAGCCTGAGAAAGTTGGAATTGTTCAGCCTGGAGAAGTGAATGCTCTGGGGACATCTTATTGTGGCTTTTCAGGATACATAGGGAGCTTCTAAAATAGGTGGAGAGAGGCTTTTTACCAGAGTGTGTAGAGACAGGACAAGGGGTATTGGTTTTAAATTGAAAGAGGGTACATTTAGAATGGATATAAGGAAGAAATTTTTTATGAGGGTGGTGAGACACTGGAACAGGTTGCCCAGAGAAGTTGTGGATTCTGCATCACCGGAAGTGTTCGAAGTCTGGTTGGACAGGGCTTTGAGCAACCTGATCTAGTGGAAGGTGTCCCTGCCCATGGCAGAGTTGTTCCACTAGATGATCTTTAAAGGTCCCTTCCAACCCAAACCATTTTGATTCTGTGATTCCCTAGGTCTTCTGCAAAGGTTTATGTTAAATTTGTAAGATAATGTGACCAAGAAAAGCTAGACAAAAAAATAACTTCTCTATGAAATGTTTCTGTTAGTAATTCTCCTCAAGCTATCTTTGTCTGTCCAACAGAGGCGGGAAGTATTACGGTTCTACAGCAGAATCCAATTGAGTAAATTCAGAATACCATTTGGAGGTAGAGCCCCAAATATATTAATTTGTGTGAATGCCAATATGAATACAGAGACTCCTGAGTTGCACTAGGGATCAGCTGTCCCTTAGTGAGACAGCTTTACATTAAGAAAAAAACAACCATCTAGAACCATTCATGTTAACAGAAGCAAATGTTTCCTTGGAGTGTTTCCTGCCAATTCACTGCTACAATCACGACATGCTGTTAGCGCTTACTTTGTCTGTTACACTTCAACACAAGTTAATTAAGTAGACAACAATATACATGTCTGTAAGACAGGTAATTGAAGGGGTTGGTAATTACACCAAGAAAAGCTTGATTTAAGCTTAATAATGCAGAAAATATAATTCCATCTTCTCTATTGAAACAAGATTCCTCTCTGTAATACCTGCAGGATCTCAAAAATTCTCTGTACAGAGAATATTTGCCAAATTCAAGTTTACCTTTAGTGTTTTAAGGGTCTCTATTGCTTGCAGCTCTTTCAACAAATGTCTAGAAAAAAAAGTAAATATTAAGCTGCTGCTTACCTGCTTCATGTTAGAACACTACTAACCTTGTCCAGTGCTGCCTGCACAACTGATTCACTCTCAGTATCCAAAGCTGATGTTGCCTC
>NW_010117116.1:0-24507 GCF_000699245.1 Pterocles gutturalis
GGCGGTCCGAGCCCGGTGTCTGCAGCAAGCCGAAGGGAGGAGCACGGTGCTTGTCCATTCGAGTGCCTAGGCCCCAGGCTGGCTCTCCCCGTGCCGACTCCTGCCCCGGGCTGGCTCAGGGCAGCAGGAACTGTGCAGGCAGCCCCGCAGCCACCGTGGGCACGGGGGTGGGCTCGTGGCCCCCGACGGGCAGCAGAGCCGGACCCTGCCCCGCAGCAGTCTTGTTCCTCGGCCCATCTGCTAATCTCCGCCTCTCTTTGATCCCTTTTGTATGAAAAAGTGGGTACTGCTATGGCATCGAAGTCCTCACGGTGTCAGGCAATTAATCGTGTCAGTGCTTATGAGATACTGTGGAAAAGCAACGGGCAGGGAGGCTCGAGGGGGGCACTGAGGCAAGTTTTCACGTTCTTCTGACCAGTTAGATAACGAACTGTTAAGTCATTATCCCCTAAATAACTCGCAGGTCTGTGGCTTACTTCACCTTCTCCCACTGGCTAGGTAAACTGTTAATGAAGGAATTCAAGTCCTTAAATATTTAGCAATTACTAAGGCAATAAAAATTTCCTTAGATGGAAAGCAAGACTTAGAATGTATAATAAGATGCAGTTAATTTAGTATTCTATGGCATGAAAAATGGCTGACCCTATGAAAGACTGAAGCAAGATGAAAGGAAAACAAGATGTCATCTCAAGGAAAGCAGTGTTGCTCGTGTCAAGTGTTCACTTGATATGTTGCTCCTTGTTTCAATTAAATTATTTCCACATACTTCCTCTTCATGATACAACATTTCAGTCTTTACTAGTTGGCCTTCAGAAGTATAAATCTAGTAGTTACATAATCTGCCCATGAATATCAGAGTGAGAACTTGAAAACATTCAGGATGATAACATGTGAGTGCTGTAAGACTTATCTTTGATCTGCATTATTGCCTCAGTCAGAGCACAGACTGAAGTGGAATGGGATTGCCAACCTCCTGACTTCGCTGCCAGGAATATAAATCAACATTAAAGATGAGTTTTAGATGAAATAGCAAGTTAAACATTTGTACAAACACATCATCAAATAGAAGTTATACTGCCTCTTTTTAAACCTCTTGCCTGCTGGCAAAAATAAAACTGTTCCAGTGACATTTTCTCTGCTCTGCTGTGACAAGGACTGCATAAATATAGACACCGTGGATCAGAATAGACTTCAAAAATCTTCGGCTTCCTTTCTAGCAGTCTCTTCTGCAGACAGTTTTCCATAGCTGTGGGTGAAAAACAGGGAGGCTAAAACTGGTATGTATGGCAAGATGGTGACAGTATAGCACGTCCCTGATGGCAGTAGTCATAGCTAACCTTGGGGAAAAGGCATCCTGGCTGGAGAAAAGGAAAGAGAGTCAGAATTTCTGACCCTGAATCTGATACAGATTTGCTGTGTGGGTAGGATAAGTCATATACTTTGAGATCTTCGATGGCATGTGCAATGCAAATGCAGATTTTTCCTTCAACCTTGCCTAGAGAAAGCAAGGAGTGTGGTGAACTGTAATGCTAGTCTAGATAATTCTGGTGCTTGCTTAAAGAGAGTCACTCATGTCTCCAGTGGAGAAGCTGCTGGTGCCAAACCAATCGGTGTCCCTTAGAATCAAACGCAGGGTGGGTTTTACTTCAGCTACAAAAACAACAATTTGTCATGTTATAATCTAACTGATTCATTCCATTTTTAGGCTTTACATTCTAGGCTGAGCCCTCTTTTACCTTCAGGAAGTGAGGAGATGGCTGCTTCTTTCCAAGAAAGTGTGGTCAGGTTGCTGGCACACACTGGGCAGGCAAAGGGCTTGTGTCCAGGGTTGGCAGGGGTGATGCTTCTTGAAGTGTGTGGTGCTTCAAGTCAGTCGTCACTTGAAAAAGTCACAGGAAAGGAGAGAGGGGTAGCAGATTAAATGTTTGCAAAGTAAATATCCTCTTGGCACTATATTTTCTACATGATTTACTGTCAATTAACGCATACAAAAACCCAATGGTGGAAACGAGAATAACACTCTAAAGCCTGGGAGAAGCTCCACGTGTCCTTCCTGGTTTCCCGCAAAAAACAGGCAAACAGCTAACTAAGCCCAAAAATGCACACAGCTCGGTGGACATAGTTTTAAAACAGCCAGGCTATTTTCTCCTCTTCTTGCTTTCCCTTTCTCAGCATGTTACTACTTAGCAGGGTTCTTGCTGTCCACAGTGTTAAACAAACACTCATGGGCACTATTGTGCAAATCACTCATCCCAGATAACAGATGGATTTTTACATTCTTTCTGCATATCTGAATCCATTAGCCCAAGAGGGCCCAGAAGAAAGTGGGCATTAGCTTAATGCAGCTCTGAAAGAGGAACTGTCCAAGTTAGGAGAGCAGGAATAGAGCCATCTAAATTGCTAAATCACTTTGAACCAGTGACCAAATCCATGTCAGCTGCTGGCCTGTTTGAAGTGAACTGGTGATGGCCTTTAGCCAAGTTCTTAGGAGTGTCCATGGCACAGTATCAATTTATTTACTGGCAACCTTGTTAGAAAAGGGAGAAAAGCAATGGGCTTGGACAGTTCCCCTCTTGCCTCCAGAGGTTGCTCTCCCCAGATCAGATACAGGGCACTCTGGTGTGGGAGGTTAGGGCACGGCTCCATTTTCAGGGCTTTACCTGTTCCCTGTTTATTCCCTCTGGAGCACTGGCCTCTGGATCTGTTCCTGGAGTTCGTTTCCCCAGCACTGACGTCATTCATATGTAAGGGGGGGAAGAACAAAGACAGCACTTGCCTGTTTTCTTGTGTGATTTTTCAATACCCATTTCCCAGTCCCAACGTCCAAAGTAACAACATCCTTTCAAACCACCCCCTCTTGAAATGCCACAGTAGTCAAACAGCTGCAAATCAAAACACCTTGTAAACAAGTGACTGAAATCCCGTGGGATGCCCGAGGGCTTGGGCACGTCTCAGAGTGATTATAGTTCCTGCTATACAAATTGGAGTCCATGTAGCACAGTTTGTGCCAGCTCCGAGCTCTTGCTTTTTATTTTTAGACCTGTTTGTCAAGAGGTTCTCATGATAAAAAGAGTGACGCTCGGTATCAGAGATACACAGATTAAATCAGATAGTAGCCGGAAGTGATCGTACGACTAATCCTCCCCACTGAGACTCTTACCACAGGATTTGGGATCCTGTGGGCCCCAAAGATAGCTTTTGTCTGGGTGAATTTCACTTCCCGTCAGCAGGCAGCTGAAAAACTTCACTCACATGAGATGTATGCAGTGAATCTCATGCAAAGAAGTGAATGTCATTGTCATTGCTTATGCCAACAGCTGGGACCATCTGGGATGCTAAAGACAACATTGTCTAGATGTGTACAGCTGATTGAAGGTTGTTTTTAGTAAGCCTCTAAACCTTCTTCCCTTTTTGGGGCAACAAAACCCATTGCCTTCCATGCATGGGGTTTTGTACACAGAGCAATTTAAGTCATCAGCAGGGCTCAGTCCTGAGACTTTCTAGTCCGCGAGACATAAGTCACCCACACTGATGCTGAAGACATTATTCCTTTCTTTGGAAGAAGCTGCCTATGGGGAGGACAGGATAGAAGGAAAGAAAGAAATAGTGTATCAAAAACAAAGCTGTGAACCTATAAGGCCAGCTACTTTTAAGCAGGGTATGTAAAGGCAAAGGGAGAGGATAACTGTAGTGTGAGCATGGTATGACACAGATAATGAACGCAATTTTTTCCTTTTATAGCTTATTTGAGGAGAATGGCTCAAGTGCCTTGATGTGGTTCATTTTGTGTCAAAAATCTACTGTGGAATGAATTGGTTTATCACTTCCATCAATTCTTTGCAAGGGAGATATCTTCAGCTTTAAGCCAGAGTGATCAGCTCTAAGGGAAAAGAAAACAGGCAGATTCAAGTGTGGCAAGTGGATGTGGTCTTGCCCATTTTTTAATTGTGAAAAAAAAAAAATCTAGAGAACCAGAAGGATAGGGCTTTCTGCATCCCATGACCTCCCTAAAGGTTTTCCAACTTGGAAGAAGGTCATAGGGTTCAAAGCTATTTCTCAAGTGCTGCTATGTAGTATTGCCTTGATGTCACGCATCGTTATAAACAAGTTATTATTTCATTCAGTGTTTTGGGAAATTATGGGACTGGAACAATACACCCACAGAAGTTCCCGCCCTTATCCCAGCAGGCTCTTGAGTGTGCTACTTATGAGCTGTACCTCACTAACTGATGGCTGTCTGTCTGTCTATGTCTGGTAATGGTGTGTCTCTGAGGAATTTGGAGTAGGAATATTGATTGATTTTATGAAGGGCAGAGAGCTGGGAAGGAGGAGAGGGACATAAATTTGTGGTGTTACATGGTTTGATGGCTGCTTGATCTGAGAACCCTGGGCTGAGAAGGCCCCAGGGCTTCATCACTGCAAGCACTGAGTGCATCATCACTCCTTTTTCTATGCGTTTGTGCTTCTGAAGCCAGTCAGTTATGGGACAGCAGAAATATAGAGTTAAGCAGAGCAGTGTTCCATTCATTTCTGTCCAGTTAGCGCAGGTTCGAGCTAGACCTGGGATGAACACTCAAAAGAAGTAGGAATCATCATAAAGGAACAGGTACTAGAAATGAGGTTTAGCAAGAGCGTATGTAGAAAGCTGTTTGAATTCTTGGGCTCTTGCATAACTGTCTCTGGCTGGTTCCCTAAACTTTTTTTCATCTGCTGTAGTCTTCCTAGAATCATTTTCCTTAAAAACATACAAGCAATTTGAAAGTCCTGATGACGCACAACGTGTATGCTGTGACCTTTGCATAGCCTCTGCAGAAAAAATTGTCTTTCCTCTTTCTATTTCATAAGCACTGTCCATCTGGCCTTGCCCTGTCACATCCCCAGATATGAAGAAATAGTCTCCCTTCTATAGAGGGGAGGCAGTCCATTTCGTTAATGAGATAAGGACTATAGCAATATTCACAGGTGACCTGTTCTAAGGGATTTGTTGATCAGTGAAGGTATATGTATACTCCAGTCACCTTTTAGCCCATGTTAAACTCTTCAATGCTGTGAAACTACTAGGTCAAATAATTTAATGATGGCTCAAGCTAGCTGGCTGGAAATATTCCTTGTCTGACAAAGAACAAGCTAATTCCCCACATCATTAGATAGACCAAGATATTCTTGAACTGCGCACAAAACAAAGCTAGATGGAATCAGATTATTTTTAACAAAAGTTATCCTACCCAAAGGAACTAGAAAAACCATTCACCTTCCTTTTTTTTCCCCAACTCTTACAACATGGGCTGTAACCTCACCAATACAGGAAAAACTGCTCTTTCCAACTGCAAAGATCAGTAAGAGACTAGGTGTTGCTCCCTAAAGGTAACTGATCCCATAACTCCAGTCCATTTCTCTAAGAGTGCCTTGCTATCTAGTCTAACCTCTGTAAGGGTCCAAGGGGCATAACTGCCTAAGAATCATATATGTAAATATGATGAAGACCACAGCACCTGACATTAGATAAATTCCTGTCCAAACACTCTGCCTGGTCACACAACCCAGTCCATACTCCAGATGGAGTGGGAGAAGGCTGGTGGGTTGGTGTTACCAGCCCTGCCCTGCAGTAGCTTCTCATAACCTACTTCTGGGTAACTGAAGATTTCACGGCTTCCTCAGTACAAAATTACTCTTGCATCATTTTGAAATCACGATAGTCCCATTGAAGAGTGCACATAATCCAGTGCTGTCTATAGCAAACTCATGCTTGTATGCAAAATGGTGGTCAGGGCATTTCATGCTAGCAGTAAAACAGAAGGATTTGCTGGAATGGTATTGAATTTGTTTTTAAAGTGTCTGCAGAGCCAAAACAATTCCAAGGGTTTTCTGAGCTGCTGAACAACCAGAGGCAATCATTGCACTTCTCTCTTGCCAGTTGCAGCCTTTTACCTCTTCTGGGCAGGGACTGTCTTCTGCTCTGTATTTGTACAGCTGCTAGTTTTGTAGGGTGCCACCCCATCTGATCCTCTGCCCCAGTATGATGGTATTGGTGAGCCTCCACTTGCAGGACAGTCAGCAGGACACCTCCCCAGCTGCCCTCCTGTCTGTGATACCTGTGGGTGAAATACTGGGAAACGCATTAGAGTTGGACGTACATCTGATGCCAACTGCATCTGGCAACTGCTCTGGGATTGCAGAGGACTGCCCTAGGATTTCTAGTTATTTATAATTCAGCATCAGATTGGACCCAGTTCCTTCTGGTTAGAGATCTTTTTGCAATAACAAACTAAGATTACATGAAAAGCTTAAAAAAGAATTTCACCCCTCCAGGGCTAAATTACTTCCACTTACATACAACTGTCATATCTTTAAAGGGCAAACCCGCAAAGCTAACACTGAAAAATACAACTCTACAACCGAGATTATCTGCCTGCCCTCTCTAGGCAATCACGTCTCATGTCTATAAGGTCTTTCATAGCAAAAACCAAAATTCAAGCTAAGTGGATGGAAGATTTATGTACAGAGTAAGAAATAACAGCTTGGGAGGAGGTGTATTTGAATGCTGGAGCCAGTTACAAAGGCAAGCCTCAAACACCATACAACTGCTTTCACATAGCATCTCACTCATGTCTGGTAAAATCACTCCATGCTCACCCAGACTTTGCAAACTACTAGTCACCAACTGAGAACAGCATGGTGACGTACCTGTTACGGTAGCATCCGGCACTGGCAAACAATCCATTTCCATATGTAGCTCAGGATCCATTCCAGGCATTTTATAATGGATGTATTTTTTAATGAAATAGTAATTGTAAAGCAGGGAGAATAAAAACCCTCTGTACCAATCTACCTGTCCCACAGGAGGTCCCGTGCTGATCAACTCATCTTTACGGAATTTAGTCAAGAGCAGAGTTACACAGGAACATGAACAGGTCATACCTTCTCTACACTTTGTGTGAATATTCCCAGTCATATGATGAGAGAGCAGTTCACGCTTCACACAGTGGCTGTATTCAGCCTTGATTATATACCTGGATTAATAATTGAAGCACTTAACCCCAGGGACAAATGGATTTCCCTGAAGAACACAGAAACTACGGAGGGGAGAGCTCAACGTGTCAACTGTCAAGATGTGGAGCTGCTCGTAGCCCTTTGTTCAAAAATTTTCCTACAGAGAACATTTTACTCTCTTCAGAAGCCTGAGGGACCCAGGCTTTATTGTCAGTTTTCCTCTTACCCCCTTTTCAGTGGCGTCACAGGAGAAAAGTGGAAGGGGAGAAAGGAAAGATAAGGAAAAGAGCAAACATTTTTTGATATCCTTTTTTAAATTAAAAAAATCAAGTAATTTACATAGAAAAGGCTGTCTTTCTGATTTTCACCAAAAAAAAAAAGGACAATTTCCTTTTTTAAATTATTTTACGTTCTGCCTATCGAAAATATCCTCTCTTGGGGTTTTTTTGGTGGGTTTTTTTTCTTTCTTTTTGTGTGTAGTCAGGACCCAGCACTGCATTGTCTTCAGAGAGCAGCACATTGAGACCAGTGGCTAACTGGTACCTTGACAAGAATCCTAGCTCATTCTTCAGCCACAATGGTATCTTAATCTCCAGCTACTATAAATGCTTGGGTGGCTCTTCCCCACAACAGGGCTCTGCATGATCCCTCCCAGGAATGAATACGAGCACAGACTTTTGGAGCAAATAGATGAAAGGTCACCTTCACTGAGAAAGTTAAAAAATCACTGCCCACTCATGTCTCTTTGCAGTTTGCTTCCTTCTTCCCGTTAAATCTCCTGGTGTTAGGTATCACTGACATCATGAGCTGACTGACTGTGTACGAGCCTAGATGATACTCCGGAGTACACACACCTGAAATGCTGCTATGACCAAATTCTGCCCTACCACCAGCGAGTCCTTGGAGGTCCTGATTTTGGCCCTGCGTGGAGACACTCAGATAGAGCAGTGATGAGTTCATCTTACAAGGAGCTGTATGGTCCCTTGGTTCAGCTGTGAGGGGAAGTGAGAATGACAGCAGGTTGGTCAGTGGTCCCTCCTGAGGGCCAGGTTGTACAGACAGTATGCTTCCATGGACTGCAAGGGGAGCTAGGCTTTTGCAGCAGCTGTGGATGGAAGATGATCTACATTGCCTCTACTCCATAGTAAGGACCAAAATGGTCATGTGAAATGAAATGAGTGCTATGTCTGCTTTGCAGTGGCAGTGCAGAAGAAAGAATAAATTATGTGTCCAAGGGCTTTGGTGATATGAGACTCAGAAGTAAGTTTAGAAATAAGGCACTCATGTCTCCCCACTGCATATGTTCATATCACGTGCAGCTACAACTCTTTCAATAAAGTCCCAAGATTTAGAGAGACTGAATTGCTATAGGCCTCCCAGGTTTATTCCATCAGATGCAATTTATCATTTAACCTTTTTAAGCAAGTGTAACAGTTCCCAATCTTGGCTTCATTTTCTCATTCTTAGAACTGCTGAGCCGAAAGGTCAACTACTGTGAAATAAAACAATAAGCAAAGGCCACTTCACTGATTCTGGTTTTTTTCTTGAGAAAGGGAACAACTTGCAATTGGCAAGGCGGGGTGTGTTTGCAGCTCTGCTGCAATCTCGGGTTAGCAGAAAGGATGGAGTAGCTGCCTGCTATGCTGTGTTCATTGCCATTGTTTCCTGGAGGTTGTCTCTATTCCAGAAGGAGCTTTTAACTCACTGACTGATGAACAGAAATTAGGTAGGAGTGGCTGAGGTTCTTGAGCAAAATAATGAATTTTCCAGTATGACTGTGGCTATCCAGAAATCCTGGGCAACATGCACAGAGAGACCATCTTCCACTGCATTTGCATCCAGGACTCCAGCCACTTTGGAAACATGTGCGATTGACCCGCACGCATGGCACAGAGTTTTCACTGGGGAAATGCTGCATCACCCCAGCCTCCAGCTCTCCTACAGGCAATGACACCCATTCCCAATCAGGCTGAATGAAACAGTCCTGGCAATGGGTTGGTACCAGCCACTGAACTGTTTTGAAAATCTAGATTAAAATTACCAAAACAAAGTAGTAACCATCAAGGCCTGAATCTTCAGCTGCATGGCTTTCTTCTAACCTCATTGGCAGCCTTGAGAGGTTTCCCATTTATATCAGGGAGTTTAGTGGAAGGAGTTTCAGTTAAAACAAAGCATAAAGAGGTTGGGCGGAGGTCTTAAACTCATCCCATCCACCCTTAGGTACTTAAAGCCTCATCAACTGCTATAGTCAGCTAGGGGGATGTGCCACTCCAGAGAGCAGATGAAATCCTATCTCTTTCCATTAGCTGTAGGCTGGCATGAGAATTGCAGTTTAGGTCTTTTAGTTAGGTGCTTTGTATTAGGCAGTCCTCCTGTGTGGTCTTGAGCAGTTAATTTTCTTCGTACCTCTTGGCAGCTCTGAGATAAGGACAGTTACATTTCCCTGTTTGTACTTCTTGGCATCTCTAAGATAAGGATAGTTTTATCTCCCCATGTATAAAAAGTTGGAGGTCTTTGAAAAGAAAGCTTTAGAAAAGTACAAGGAATTATTATACTTCAGCAAAGCAAACCCACTGTCAAAAGAATCCACACACATAGACTTCTGTCTTCACCAGGCCCTCACTTCTCTTCCAGTACAACCACATTACCACATTACCAACTGACTGTCAGTTCTTGAGCATTCTATCCATTGTATCCATATTTATTTCAGCTCCAACTACTGTTCAGTCTAGAGGCTAAGAGCTTTCTGCAAGATTGTTTTCAAGTGGATACGCAAAGAAAGGCAGCTGGGCAGCGGGCCTATTTCCCTTCTAGCAGCTTTTGTTATGATTTTAGATGTGAAGTTTGCTGATGGGGTGGAGGCTGAACTGATTTTCTGAACTGCCTTGTTCAGTGATATGAAAACCTCCTCTCTTAAAATTATTCAGACCAAACCCTTATGACATTATCCCATGATCCAAAGAGTGGCTTTGCATTTGGCCTCAAGAAGACCGGCATTATTTTTTTTAGCTACATGGAACTGGAAATGTTTCAAGCCGTGGCTCTCTTTACTCAACAAATGATACACAGTCATGACTGAAGGAACTTCTCATTTCCCTGTGAATTACCAGATCAAGCAGCCTTGTCTAATCCCTGTTCTAGCCTTTAAAGTTGGGACACTTTTAATTTTTTAAATTCTCTGCCAAAATCTATTTTTAGTTGTTATTGCAGTAGTTGCCAGATATAAGGAGGCAACAGTCTCCTCCCAGTTGTCTAAGGGAATAAGTGAGTGGGATTGCACACACATAGACTGACTCTCCTATGTGAGGTTCCTAAAGCACTGTGCAATCATTAGTGAGTTAAACCTTGCAAATCCTTCCTGAGTTAGCAAAGGGAGTGAAGGTGTGTCTTGTAGACAGTGATTTACTCAAGGTGATGTCATCTCCTCGGTCATTACAAACATCATAAGTGGAGCTTGCTGAGTAACACTCATTAATGGTGTATGGGTATGTTTAGCACCTTACCTTCTGCTATCAGTTTTGACTAACTTGCTCATTCGTTCAGTGGTTACAAAATGAGAAGGAGCCAGTGTCATCGTTAGTCTGAGCTCCTGCATGCGATAGGCTGCAGGACAACACTGAATCGCTTTTTCTTGAAAATACAGAGTAACTTTCGGGGAAATTATTTTTTCTTTCTTTTTTTTAATGTATTGTTAGCAAATGGAGAAGCCCACCAGAAGCCTTACATAAAATGGTTAATTACTCTCACTAATCACAGGGTTTTTTCTAGTCAGAATTTGTCCAATTTCGATTCTCTATCATTGTGTTATTTATTTGTCTGCCAGTTTGAACAGACCTCCATTATCAAACCTCTGTTTTTATATCGGTGCTGAGAGATTGTGATCAATTCAACCCTTCACCTGATCTTTGTTGAAGCAGATTGAGCTCCTGGAGTTTTTCACTGTAAAGCATGCTTTCCAGTCCTTTAATCAGCTTCTCTGTACTTTTTCCAATGTGTTAGCATCCTTCTGGAATTATTCAAAAATAACCTTTTAATTAGTCAAGCCATTCTTCGGATGGTTGAATAATTTTGGCCTGATGAATTTACGGTAACCTTCCTATTGGTTGGTTATATTGTTTGTGAGTTGTTAACATGAACAGCTGCAGAGGTCTCTTCTCCTAGAGCTCCACTGGCCATAGAAGACATTTTCATGTGTTGTTAGTCCTCCTTCTGGACAAGCCATTATGCCATTTGCTGTCAATCCCAGCTGAGCCACAGTGAGATACCAACATGCTAACATGTGAAAATGTAGCCGTGTCCCAGGATGGAAAGGGATATAAAAACCAGCTACTCTTGGGTTATCTCAGACCTTCTCCTTGTTTTCTGCAGATTGCCAGAATCGTTTGGTATGCAAGAAATTCTGAGAGAGGGGTATTACTATGCTTCAACCATACTCTTGAACTGGGGAACTCCTGAAAGAAGGGCATGTTTATCACCTGAAGAAGCTTCTTAAGTGGCTGCTTCAACTGATACTAGTTACTGTATCTGCTGCTTCCTAACCTGTCAATCCAGTTGATTTATCTTAATTACCAGGCTCCATGGTAATTGATTGACATACTGGGGTATTTGTGAACGAACAGAAGGCTGGTGTGACGTCTGGGCAGATTCAACACCATAGAAGGCTATCCTCTTTTGAGAATGTCCTCAGTCATTCTCATCTACATTTCAAAGAGCTAGATGCCCACAAGAAAACTGTGTCTACACAACAATTACAAAAATTTTAGCTCAGCAGAGTATCAAGTCTTTTCTTAATTACAAATTAACCTGACTCCCTTCACCTTGGCTGCAGAGTTTTGCCATCATTTGCTGCAGGCTGTGGAACAGGCTGTGGAACTTCCCCTTTAGCTTTTTGTTAGAAAGGCACTTGTTCAATTTCTTGTTCTAGGCTTCAGCTGAACTCTGCTTTCTTGCCAGCGCATGTTTCCATTGAACACACAGCTTGTGGAAGAAATAGACCGTTCCCTATCTTGCAGCCTCTGCCTACCCTACTTCAACCAGATAGGCAGTTCTGGTTGTGTTTGCTCTTGGTCTCTCTGAAGCCATTGAGGTAGTACAGCCTAATCTCTCTTCCTTGCTACATGATACTCGAATCCGACTAACCTCTCCCCTTCCAAGTGAAAATCAGGGTGATAGGAAAGCTTGCACCCTTGGGTCTCACCTTCCCTCTGCAGTTTTGAACCCTTGCAAACACTGATCAGTGTGCCATCAGTACGGTAAAAAAGCGCCTCTTTATGCTACTTTCAGCTAGAAGTTTAGAAAGCCACAGCCACCTCCAGGCTTTGATCTTGAGCCAAAGCCAAAGCCAACCTCCCCTTTTCCCCAGACCTTTTAGTTTTGCTTTGACAGATACAAGTTATCGTCTCTGTGCCTTCCTTCTTCTCTCTGTTCCTTCTTTTCACCTTTCCCACCCCCCCTCCCTAGCCCTTGGCTGGGAGTCTGCAACCTTACCATCCCTGTGGGAGAAGCTATGTATGAACTTCTGCTTCATAGGTCAGCAAGACAATGCTGGAGCAAGGGAAGTGGGCAAGCAGAGCCTAGGTGATTTGGCCCCAAATGTTAAGACAATGGGCTTTCCTGCCATTGTTTTCTGTCAGTCTCCCTCACTGCAGGAGGCAATGCACACTCTGTCCTGGTGGCTAAAAGTGCCCAAGAGGGAAAGGGAAGGGCCATAGCAGACATCTGGGGCCAAAGAAGATGTGATTTGTTAAGCATGTGTAGCCACAAATGGAACTCTGAGGGAAGGGGACTGCAAATAGCAAACTATTTCCAGATGTTCAAAGTAAATTCAAACATGCCACCTACTGGACCTGAGCTTGGAGTCTTGGTAGAGATTGAGCAGATGGCACTGAAGAACCAGGGAAAATGAGCTTCCACAATCCCAAAGGTTTTCTTGTAAAAGATGGTCCCTCCCTCACTTCTTCTGGTGTCTGGACTTTATGATCAGTGTCCTCAACTTTACTCTGCAGAAAGCTTTCATATACCCAAAAAGCTGAAGAAAACAAGGCAGAGGACATGCAGAATTTTACTGGAAGCTCTGTGGGAAGAATCTTTCTTGGGTTGCTTTGCAGAAGGAAAACACATGAGAGCAGCAAAAGTACAGTTTTTTTAATGTGGAAATCTTGAGCCTTCCCCTTCTCTGCCAGAGCCTGCTTCATGTGATGCTGAGCAAGTAGGGCACATTTTTAAAGGCATCCCCTAGTTTGGGATGCTCCAGCTTCAAACATAATGGCCTGTGGTTAAGAGGTGCTGAGCAACCTTCAGAGTTGCCAGTTTCAAAATATTGGATGGTCAGCACTTCTGGAGCTCTTCATGTCTCAGTTTCTTGGCCTCTGAGGAAACCCTGGAAGTCATGACAGAGGGGATGGTGAGCCATTTGCCCTGGCTAGGGAGGGTAGAGAAGTCCATGACTCATTACCTTCCTACACAACCCAAGGCAGTGCAAGTCACTGCTAGTGAGCTGTAAGACCTTAGGAACTTGGTGTGCTCCGGATCTGATGGAACTGAAGAAGGCAGAATTGAGGGGCACATGTGAAGTGCTGCCATGAACCTCCGTGTGTCTCAGAGCTCACTTGTCAGCTCACTCACTTGAAAAACTCTCTGCACAGCTCATAGGCAAATGAAATAGAAGGAAAAGAGAAACCAACCTAATACTGAGGCACGTAAATGTTCTTTCATTCTTCTTAAGTGCCACCAAGGGCAAAGCATTATCATTACAAAAACAGCTACTATTTGTCTAAATCCTACCCTAACATTTGTGGTAGATCACTTTGGTCATTTATGTTCCATTTCTTCCCCAAATTCTTCCACCTGGCACCTGGAACCATGCCCCTACTAAGCCACCTAAAGACTGACATTCCAGGCCTCCCCTCATGGAGAAGAGCCGTGGTCCCCTAACTGAGCTTCAACATCCTGAGTACAAAGCCTGTCAGATTTCATTGTTAACGAGTGAGGAAATAAATTGGCTCTAATTATTCTGTGAAGAGCTCAGATGGAATTTTACAGGGAAGAAGCTTTGTCTAGAGATTATAAGAGGAGACTGAGCCAGGATTCCTAGGTTTTATTTCTGGTTCTGCCCCTCATTCATTGAGTGGCCCTGAGTGAATGTTATATCTTGTTTTCCCCCCATCTGTAAAAAGGGGTGATGATATCAAACTTCCTGGCATAAGTGTTTCTAGGCTTAATTAATGAACAGCCGTGAAGCAATCTGAGTTTTCAGTTGGAAGATGCCATAGTAATAATTAAAGAAATATTTCTAGCTTCCTTTCGTATTTGGCATTCTCATTCTTTTTCATGTGTAGATGACAACCCTCAATGACAAAGAACAGAGTTTTCAATCTACTAACTGGTGATGGAGCATTAAGGAAAACTGGTGTATAACTGGGTAATATATTCACTGAAATTGCATTTCTTCGCAAGCTGTGAAGAACAGACAGACAGACAGACTTTTGCTCAACTATTTGTTAGTCTAAAATTTTCAATGAATTATTTTATGCAAACAAATCTTTTTGCAAATGATGCACCATGACTTTTGTTTGAGTAGTTTCTACCAGCGCAGAGTGCTTGACCAATCAACTCACATGGTATTGTGTCTGCCTCTTAAGTGGATAATGCTCAGGCTCCCAAATATGTTTCCATACCATGCAATCACGGAATTGCTCAGGTTGGAAGGGACTTCAGGAGGTCTCTAGTTTAACCTCCTGTTCAAAGAAGGAGGAGGTCAGCTATACGATGAGAACAGGTTGGTCAGGGCTTTTGGCAGTTGGGCCCTGAAAATCTTCAAGGATGGTGACTGCACAGCCTCTTTGGGCAATACTTGTCTGTCCTTATGGCGAAAAGGCTTTTCCTTATAGTCAGCCTGAACCTCTTTCATTTTAATTTATGTCGATTGTCTCTTGGCCTCCCACCATGCACTATGGTGAAAAGCCTGGCCCCGTCTTCTTAATAACTTCCTTGTTGGAACTGTCAGGCTGTTGTTTGTCACCTACAAAGCCATCTCTTCTCCAGGCCAAACAAGCCCAATTCCCTCAGCCTCTCCTCACAGGGCTCAAGCCCCCAACCATCTCGGTGGTCTCTGTTGAACTTGCTCCAACGTGTCAACGTTTCTCTTGCATTGGGTGTCCAAAACTGGCTTCAGTACTCCAGCATCATCTGAGTACCTAGCGAAGGGGGATAATCACATCTGTCAGCCTCTTGGCTGTGACCCTGTTAATACAGCCTAAAATGCCTTTGGCCACCTTTGCTGCCAAGGCATGCTGCTGGCTCATGCCCAGCTTGCTCTTCTGCCTGGCTCCTCAGATCCTTTTCTGCAGAGCTGCTCCCCTGCTCATCAGTCCCAGCCTGTACTGCTACAGGGGCTGTTCCTTCCCAAGTGCAGGGCTTTGCATTTGTCCTTGATGAATGTCATAAACTTCCTCTCAGCCCATTCCTCCAGCCTGTCCAGGGCCCTCTGAATGGCAGTCCCTGCACTCAACCATATCAACTGTCCCCTGCCACTTTGATGTCCTCTCCAAACTTGATGAGCAAGCACTCCATTGCCTCATCCAGACAACTGCTAAAGATGTTTAAACAGGACAGGCCCCAGGATATCCACTCCCCTCCAGGCCTGACTATCTAAACCAGTTTTTTACCCTCTGCTAGTCCACCCATCCAGACCATAATATCCTAACTTGAATACATGAATATTGTGGTAGACAGTGCCAAGCCTTGCTAAAGTCATGGTAAAATGCCTGCCAAGAAATCATGTGTGAAAATAGCTACATATATGGTATTTACCCCTGTGTGTGTGTGTGTATACACACATGCTTTTTGAAAACAGTCTTGTGAACTACTGTGCAGTGACAGTCTAAAAGCCAGTCAGCATGGTAATGAAGTGAATTTGTGTCTTAGAGTTCAACTCCTTGAACACACATGGTTTTTCATTTTACCTTTGACCAGGATTTTTTGAAGCAACTGTCTTTGTCCTTACATCCAATTCCAGTCATAAGTCAAATGTATCTCTGCATTTGACTGATGGAGCTACTTCTAGCCACAATTCAGTCTCTGAAGTTTTTGCCTCCCCTGACTTCAAAAGGAGTTCTAATCTTTTTAACCTCTGCTTTCCCTGGTAAATGTCAAACATATGGTCTACAGGAGATATGGACCACCAACAAAATCATGGGAAGCTCATGGACTTAGGGAATGGATGTGCGTGAGACATGCCAGGAGAGCAGGGTTGGCTCCATGCCTGGCCTTTGTAGGCGTTTCAGTATAAGCAGTATGGATCTCAAGCACCGTCCACTCTCTGTATATTTAGGCTTTAAACTTAAACCAGATCTCCAGCTTCAATCATCACACCCTTGCTACTGATGTTCAGCTCTGTCCTGTTCCGGTCATCCCATCTCCTGTTGCTTGCAGATGCAGTGCAGAGAGAAATTTTCCCCTGCAATCGGGAAGTAGGAGCTGGGCATGGTCCTCATCATCTCTTCTTGCTGGCAACATTTTTTTTTCTGATTAAACTAAGAATATGCTCTGAGAGCTTCTGGGTGCAGAGTGAGGCCACGCATGCAGGAAGGGGGTGTGTGTGTGACTATTTTTTAATAGGGTTGGCGAGCTCACTCCCTTTCAAAGCCTTGAGCCATTCAAGGTGGATGGTGCCTAAGTGAGCTGCTCTGCTCCAAACTTGGGGCCATCCTCCATAGTACCCCAGTAGGTGCTACTCAACTCTGGGGCAATCATACTCAGGACCATAGTTTGTAATGGACAACACGATACCACCCATGCCAGGCTGAGGTATGCGCTGACCTCTGCCTGGCTGGCAAGAGGAGACTTTCTGAACCTCTGGTCCCTCATCTGTCAGAGATCTCCCATCCAGGTACTGACTCTGGCTCAAAACAGTTACACACAAAGGCTGGTAGCAGAGCAGCCAGGACTGCTGCTAGATAGCAGGCCTCCCCACTCTTTGCAGTACACAAATCTCCAAAATCCCACGTTTGGGAAATTCTTCTAGCTTCCCTCCCTTGGACAATGTTAGGTATGTAATGACAGCTGGCCAGATAATCCAGAGGAACCTGGGTTTTTTTTCAGACTGGCCTGTTAACTCATGCCTGAAGCCCCATATTGCGCAGTGTGCTGGAGATGTGCTTGTCCAGGAGTCAGGCAGCACTACAGCAATGAAATAAAGCACGTGAAAATTACCATATGTGAAAAATGCAGAGGTTGGTGTTGGTGTCTGACACAGCCAGTGCCACTTGGGTGAGTGAATGGCTGGATGTTATTTCTAGCTGATCTCCCACCCAAAGTGCACCGAGAACCTTTATAAACATGCAGCTGCCTCCTCCCAACAGCACTCATGTGAATGTGCTGGTAATTATTATTTCCGTCTGCCAAGAGGTGCAGTAACTAGCCTAAGGCCATTCATCAGGCTGCAGCAAAGCCCAGTCTTGTGACTCCTGGACCCCGGAATTTTCTGTGCAATTAAAGACAGAAATCCTTCCTTTACCAATTCCATGACACAGCACTGGATGACAATCAGGCAATCACCTGAATGGTTTTGTGAGCCCTCTAAAGCCCTGGAGAAAGTGGTTGAACTTGTTGGATTTTCCCATCTTGTTTTCTGACATAAATCTCTTGTAATGATCTTAGCTCTGAATGTAGGTACTGCAGCCTGTTTTTAATGCCAGGGGTATATACCAAAATTGAGACCTGTCTGAATGGGAAGGGATGCAACCTCATCGTGCAGCCCTCCTACCCATGCAAGAATATATTTGTGTGATGTAGTCATTGTCTTGAACTGGCTAATCCTCCTTACCTTCCAGGATGGTGTCTGCACCACTAGGTCTCAGTGTCAGAGACACTGTTTTGCCAGCAGCTGATGATGTTTCCCTGTGTTTGGGGAAGGGGCCTGTTCTTTTCAAGCTGAAGACTGCAAACGCTGTCCTTGCTACTGCTGTGAAGCGAATGGTATGTGCCTCTTGGACCTGAGGTAATGACAGTCAGGAAGTCCTGGAGAGCCAGGGGTGTTTAAAACATGCTGTAGATACTGTCAGGTTTTGCTGGAGGTGCGTGGCCCACAGCAGGAGTGAGAAGAGCCCCCTTTGCGCCGCCTACCTGCAGAGAGTCTGCAGCCCACAGCCCAGCTGATGTTGCCATGGACACACTGTCTGCCCTGGGCCTGTGAATTCTGATCACTTCAGTGAAAATTTGATGCAATCAGCAGAGATGTGGGGTTTGCAATTACCACACCCACCCGCACAGATAGACACACTCCTGCAACCATCTTCTTTGTGCCATGGTTTCAGAAAGCGAGCAGACAAGTCCCCTTGTAAGACGCAGTGGCATGTCAGCCGTCAGGGATGGTTACAAATGTGGTTTTCTCCGGCTCTGCTTAACAAGACCTCCTCCTGCTGCTTGGAACAATGTGTTGTTACCACAACACGACATCTAGTTAAGAAAAGAAAGCCAAGCACAATTCATTGAACTTCAAAATTTCCCTTCACCAACAGATTTTTCTCGTCAGGTTCAAATTATTTGCCAATGAGTGCCGGAAAATGCTGTTGCTCTGGTTGGGCCTGTATTTATTTGCTGCCCAAAATCAACAGAAGGTATTTCTGGGAAGCAACCTTTGGGGGTGCAAGAAAATTACATTGGCCTGTAGTAAAATTAAGGCTAGCTTCTTTGAGAGTTGGGCCATGGTGGTGGTTATTTCATACCGCCCCATTGCGGCTCTGCTTCCTGGTCTGATGTGTAGGGGCTGCATGCTGCAATTTCAGTTTCTGATGAACTGAGAGCAAAATCCCAGAAGCCACAGGCAGCATTACCCAGCCTCGGTGGGCAGGCTGGCAGGGTCACCTCTCCACATCTCAGCCCATAGGTGAGGCATGCTGGGAGGGCAGCAAGATAGATATTTTGTGCTTGTGTTTGCTCTTACTATTGTTCTTGGGGGACTCTGCTACGCTTTTTGTGGGTGTTGTACAGAACTTCAGTCTCCCAGTCTATCAAGCTTGAAAGTTTTTCCAGCTTTCAATTTTGTCTAGAGTTTCTCTCTTAAGACTCCCCCCTTCTTCAAACAGAGCCTCAACTCTGGCTGGGTCCCAGAGATAGATACCAAATGGTGCTTTTTTCCCTTTCTTTTGCTCTTTCTTCCTTCTTGTGAAGCTGGCAGACTCTCCAAACACACATCCAACCAACGCACAGTGCATTCGAAAACAGGCCATCTGGCTGAGCACTCCTTGAGAATGAGAAGACAAGAAAAACAACCCTCTTGGAGCTGGCAGCTGAAAGGCAGGCAGCCCGTACGTGGACTTGATCTCGTGGTGCAATCCAAGAGCCGTCCAATCCAAGGGCATTGCAAAAACGCTCTTTCCTAATGAGCAGAATACGGCTGTCTCCAGAAGCAGCTCCAAGTCAACAATTTGAGTGGGATGCTGTAGCTCTCCTCGCTGCACATGTGCTCATTAATTAAAGCCACTTTGGAAGTTGCCCCCAACACCCCCGCTGGGGCTGCCAGCCTACCCTCCCTGAAATCCTGCTTGCTGCTTTGCAGCCCCCTGCCGGGCTGGGAACTGCAGATCCCCAAAGGAAGAATGGGGCCATCGGTATCCAGCTCTTAACCACAAAACTGGGACCTGTTGCGTCACCAGTGAACAGCTACACTGGAAAGAAGTTGCACTCCATTTGCCTTGCTGTCATTTTTCTCCCCTGTGAGTTTGGTAACAGCTAAAGTGTTCAGGCATAAAAACACTCCGGGCAGGTCAGTGAGTGACAGGGAAGGAAGTGAGCTGAGCAATCCAGTATTGCAATTCTTAGCTATTTTTCTGATGATTAAGGACTGGGTTCTTAAAATCAGGGTGGCTGTGGTGAATGCGGAGCCATTAGAAGCCAAATCCTTCAACAGTAGAACACAGAGCACTCAGTGAAACTAGTAGGACATGTTTACAACAGATTAAAGAAATTACATCACATTAGGTAAAGAACTTCTGGAAGTTGCTGGCCCAGCAGATAGCATCAGCAGGCTCAAAATGGGATTAGACAAATTTGCAGACAACAGGCCTGTAAACGGACAATAAAGGTCACAGGCAAGATGTACAATCTGACATCCCAGGCCAGCAAAGGTGAATGCTGAGGAGACACAAGGGAGAAGGAAATGTCCAGGCCTATGTGCTCTCCCTGGGTAGTCTCTCACCTTGCCCCAGTTGGGAGCAGAGTGCTGGGTGGGTAGGACCACTGCTCCGGCCCAGAAGGGACATTCTTTGGGTTTTTATTGTAGGATTCAGTCCCTGTGCCAGCCTGATCTGAAGATCATATGTTCAGATTGTTGCCTCTTTAAATAACCAGAAGGAAGTGATAATCTTATTTTTCTTGGAAAGCTGCATTTGTGGAACATGTTTCCAGGAATGTTAACAGTCACAAGCCCTGGCTTAATTTGTTTGGTCTCCCAGTTGTTACATGTCCCACGGTGACTGGGCGATCCATTTGACCATTTATGTTCTTACTTGGGATCTCATTGTTTTGGCATCTGCCCCTTTAGTACTGTTGGGAGCGAGGACAGCTCAGCCTTTGGCAGACCATAAAGCTACGTCTCAGCTATATGTGCATGGGTTTCCAATGGCTATTACAGCTCCGCATCTCTGGATGGCTATTTCACAGGTTTCTGCTGTGGCTTCTTGCATGCAGTTGTTTTTCCAAGGTGAGGGACTAAAGCTCTTGATCTTTTGACTTTATTAACGCAGGAGTAGAGTTCTGTAAGTGAAAAATTGCTTATTTATATTCAAATATTAGGACAAAGGACACACAGCACCAATGCAGGTCATTAGGAGCTCTGTGTTTCTTGCAACTAAGGTATCAGAGACATTCAGTGCCTCTTCTTTTTATCAATATGCAATTTAGTTCTCCCCAGCTGACAAAGGTGAGGTCTAAAATTGAGATTTTTGCATCATTATCTTTTTAACCCCACTGCTTTATAAGCTTTAACAATGACAGGGAGATGTTCCTGAAAATAAAAAACGGGGATTTGACGGAGTCAAATATGCTCCTTCTTTGACACTGACTTAATTCAAACACAGGTGTCTAGTTCAGAAAAACATGGGGCTGATAAGGGATAGAGATGGGTACTAAATCAGAACAAAGTTCAACAGTGCAATTGCTAAATCATACCGAGAAAATGTAAAGAATAAATGGGAAGATTCAGTGTGGGAAAAAAAAATGGGGAAAGAGACACGATAAATTAGAAGGGATCTCTCGGTCATTGAATCTACTCCTCTGCTGTCATGATATCCCACAAATGATAAAGATCTGTCTTCAAACAGATATGTTTTTTATTCCCATTGTTCCTCTTTGGACATTATTCTGAACTTCATTCTGCTGTTGTTTTGAAAGCTTCTGCTAGTTTGCAGCCTGAATTTATTTATGACCAGTGTATGCCCGTTTTAAGATATTTACTTTTTTAAACTCTAACCTGCTATGAGCCACATTTAGTAAAAGTTTTAGGGCATAATTCATCTCCTACAAATATGTGTGTTCTCTTATGCTAACATTGTCCCTTTTTTATTTTTAACTTACAGGAAAGCAGGATAATATGCAAAGACAAGATGAAACAGATGTTTCAGGTCTACATTACAATTCAGACAGAAATTGAAATCAGCTGAAGACATCCAAACAAAACGCTTTGTAAGTGTTTCTGTGTTATCAGTTACTCAAGGGGTAGTTACAGGTAATATGCCTTTCAGTCCATATTGCTTCCTTTGCAGCCTTTGATGTGATCTTCTGAAAGGTAGATCCCCTTCAGGAATGTGCTCTGAGGTCTGAGGCAAGTCAGTTGGAGCTCTGGGAGCATGGCATCTCCAGAGACCAGGTTCCAAACTTGCTTGAGATGTTTGTGGAAACAGTACTGTTGACAGAGAATATCAGGATATATTCTCATTATACTGAGAATACCAAGTGAATATCAGTTTGTTCTGTGTGTGTCATTTGTGCCTTACATTCCAGTAAAATTAATTAAGTTTTCTTCAGGTCGATTCCAAAATTAGACGTAGAGAATGTCCAAACCATCACTGGAGAAAAGGATGCCAGTTGGAACAGTGTTCTAGCAAAAAAATGGGGTTTGAGAGAACAGATATTTTCATAGAAAGTGCTCACTGTTCTCCGAATATGCTCCCCTCTCCTAACCCAAAAGCCTTAAAAGAAAAAGAGATTTGATTGTTGTCTATTTGGGGATGATTCCCCTCCCTTTCCCCCAGCATTTTCCAATGGAAAATATTCAGGGTTTGGGTTTTCAGCCTTTGGCTGAAATGTCAACATTTTCCAAAGGGTGAAGGAGGGGAAAAGAGAAGAAAAGAAAAACATGTTCTGACCAGCTCCAGTCAGAGCCAAATGGCTCAGTCCTGGATTTGGTCAGGGAAGTATGCTGGAGGGGAGAAAATGGGAGTGTCTTGGTTCCACTCACAGCGTGGCTGCGCTGAGGGCTGCATATCACAATCCATTCGTATGAGTCATTCCAGTCAACATTTCACCAGGGGAGCATTTGTAGTGGCTTTTAATCACTTCAGGTCAATATGTTGGTGGCGAACACTGCCTTGCTGCTTGCCACGGCCACTTCAGCTCTCTGTGCGCATTTGGGATGCACACAGGTACATTCTGTTCACGTTCAAGTCCTCCAATATTTCCATGATGTCTTTAACTCACAGAGACAACAATAACACCTGGCACCTATCCAGACCTGATAATTCAGCTCTCCCCCATTCATCATAAAAGAGGAGAAAGGAGAAAAATAGCATGTGCCTGTAAACATACATTATTGTCTGGGTCCTCCACCCAGGTGATGCTGTCTTGTGCTGTGCAACGACTGGAATTTAGCCTTTGAAAGCCCCAGCCAGATATGGATGGGCTGGCCCTAGGTAGGGAGAAATGCTGGAAGAGCCAACGTAAAGGCTGCTAAATTACACATGCACATGGATGCGCCATCCTGCTTCTGGGGGAAAAGGAGTGGCTTAGTTCCGCCAATGCGTTGCTGATCCCCAGCTGCCCTCTCAACCTCTGGAAAGCTGTCCCAGCACTTGGGCACCTTCAAATCTGAGGAAGACAAGGGCCGTCCTTGCTTCTGCCTCTCCAAGGTGTCTCCCACAGCTGCAGAGGGGGAGCTAGTGGATGGCTGCATACTCAGACTAGACCTTTGTCCCCCTCTATGACTCGACTGCAAAAGAAGTTTCCAAGTCCTACTCCCTCCAAGCAAGATGGTCATTATTTTAGGCCAGGATGTTGAATGGTTTTTTTTCTGAAGGCCAGTAGGACATCAAAGCACCACTGGCAGGTCATATATACATATACACACACTCAGACATTATCCATTACCAATGTAGTCAGTAATTAGGAGCTTGACTTTCTGCTCTAATAGGCCACGTACGCCTGCTTTCCTCCCGTGGAGGATGGCAGTCACAGGCTTCAGATGACAACCCGTGCTTAGTCCTCCAGGAAACCCAGCAAGGGCCACTGTTACCAGTGCAAAAGCACATGCTCCTGATCTCTTGTAACCAAACACTTGCTGAGTCACAGCCTAGTCGCGTCAGCCATCTCTCACCAGCACATCCTCCTCACCGTGCTGTGACTCCACGGGGAAAACAACAGGAGGCAGATTACGTTCAGGCTCTCATGCATCTTGGCTCTGAGTAACCCCTGGATTGCCTCCTAACCACTGGTGAAGCCTTTGGCTCCTCTGAGTTTGGCCCTTTATCAGGGAGGAAAGTGACATTCAGGTTCAAACGCTGAAAGCTTTGGCTGACTAATGAGTGACTCCAAACAAAGCTGACTCAGGCAAGACATGGATAGCATTGTGCAAAATGTCCCTCCTACAGCCAGATCATCTACACGGCCCTCCACACTAGCATTCTCCTCCAAAAGGTGTTTAAAAAATAGCACCGAAATACAGCGTGCACTGTTTCCTAAGGCCTTGTCCCACCTACTGTGTCAGCTAAAGGCTGCAAGAGCAGCCTGGTTGTGCCTCCTGTCCTGATTAACCCCCGTGTTTCCCCAGGTTCAACCATGTGCTAGAGGTGCAGCCCTAGAGGGTGCAGCCCCAAGAGATGGGGTCGCCTGCAGTACCCACAGATGAGTCACTGCCCAGGTACGATGGGGCCGCCGGCATTCCCCACAGATGAGCCCCGACCCAGGTCCGCCAGCCAGCCGCGGGGGTGCAAGCAGCTCGGGGCAGGGATTCACACAGGATTTCACAAAACAAAACCCTCATGCTGCTTACCACAACCTCCCCAGCCTCCTCTCTCATGTGCTTGAAAGTCTGTTTTCCCCATAAGCTCCCTGAGGGACAAATCACCCACACCAGCAATCAGACTGTCCTAATTTATCCTAAGGCAATGAAAGAGTGCGGAGTGGATGTGGCCTTTTTTGTTCTGGAGGAAAAAAGTGAACTCAATGCCAGGCACAGATCCCAGGCTGTATAGTTGAAATCGTGCTCTGAGCACATAATTCCCATTTGTGTTTATGTGCAGGCAG
>NW_010117117.1:0-10825 GCF_000699245.1 Pterocles gutturalis
GCGGGTCGTGCCGCCGTCGGTGAGGACGGATGGAGAAAATAAAATGGCGATGCCGTTCTGAAGGCCTAGCCTGGTTCTGTTGCCCACTCCCCTGAGGGCACGGGGAAATACAGCTGAGAGTGGGGCAGGGTGGCCCATGGAAGATGGGGGAGCTTGGGACTGCCTCGGCTGAGAAGGACAGGAAGAGCAGAAGCAGAGCAGAGCTGCTCCTGTGGGGATTTGATCGGGGTCTTCCCCCGCCTTTGGTTTGTGCTTTGAAGGGTATTTTTGCCTATGCTTGATGTGGTTGATTAATCAGCGGTTGCCTGCACTGATACTTTCACGTGGCAGCAATGAAAGAGAAAAGCATGATTCCAAAAACAACCGAAGAGGAAGGGAATTTCACTGGCAGGTCTAGAACCTGAAATGTTGGGCACTTCACAAACCATTTTGAGCTGCCAGCGTGCTGGAGAGTAAGTACAGAACCAGGAAACGGAGGTTAGTTATGCCTCACCCGTGTGAAATGGCTGGTGAGGTAATGCAGGTGGGACACTCCCAAAGGCTTGTAAGAAGCTAAACACTTCTCGCCTATAGTCACGAAGACATTCTGTCACATGAGACTGCTCCGTGATGTCTAATAGCATCTATGGCTAGACAAAATGCAATTATCTAAAAATACCCTGTCAAAAGGAGCTGCAAACTATAGAAGGGTGGAAATAGATGTCAAAACACATGCTGACTCTTGCCCGAGGATCAATTACCCTAGCACTGGTAGGCTATCTCCCACTAGATACAAGTTTGCTTTCTAATATCTAGAGTAGTTTAAGCTTAGTAGTTTAGAGTTAAATTTTAAAAATAGAGTATTTGGCTAACTAACTTTGGGGGATATATTTGTTCTGTTCGTAAGTGTAGCTATATCTTAACTATTTTTTTGAATTTCAATAAGTTTTCTGCCATAGCTACTTCCAGAGTCATGGCTCACTTAGCATTCGTGCAAAAATGTTTCAAGTTCCTGCTTCTTGTACAAAAAGATGAGAGCAGGTTTTTCCATGCTTAATTCTTGGCGTTATTCACTACTCTGATTGCTTTTGTGCCATAATTTACCACCTTCCTAGGGTAAATAATCCAAATCTATCAAAACATTGTTTTTATAAAAGCCTTTTCCCCTAAACATGCCTATAGACATCACTTTTTCTGAGGTAGGATATACTGTAGACTATGCCAGAGGAGAAATTAAATTCCTTTATGTAGAGGTGTTCTAATACTCTGTATTAACTAGTATGCTATTTATTCCTCCTGTGTTCTATTAGCTTGTTTGTTTTCTGACTACAGTTTTGCGAGGATTAGAGATAGCACATAGATATTTACATAAATGCCCACTTTCTACTTTTCAGTTGACTTAAATGAATTGGAACTTGTCAGATTTAGAAGCAGTACTCCTGTTCCTCCCTAATGTGCGTTATTTTGCATTTTCAGTACTGAACTTAATTCACCATTACGTGATCCATTCTGTTAGGACTTCCTCATCATCACAGTCCCCTCTTGTCTTGCTTAACTGAGATAATTATGACAGCTGCAAATTTTACTATCCCACAATACAGCCCTCTTTCTAGATCAGTGGTAAATACAGCAACAATATGAGACTTGCTACAGAGCCTTGAAGCAGGCTGTCATTAACTTTATACCATCGCAGAAACTCGCTGTTGAATTCTGCTCTTTGTTTTCCATCTCCAGTTTTTGAGCTGTGATAGTACTTTTCTTTTTGCTCAGTGATTACTTAGCTGCTTGAGTTGTCTCTGGCTTAGGGGTTTAATCAAAGGCCTTTTTAAACACTGTAAAATGTGAACTAGTCCACAAAAAGCTCTTTGGTTTTTGGGTGGGGTTTTGTTTCTGACACTTTCAAAATATGTCAGTAGATGGATCAGCTAGAAATTATTTTGCTTTGCAGAAAAGCCTTGTTAAGCCTAATTTCGTATGCAGAGATTTTCTTCTGTATGCTTTTTATTTATGTTTACTTTTAGTGACGGGAAACCAAAGAAAATGCAATCCAAACATTCCAGCAACTGGGGGTATGTGGCCTCTTGTTGGACGTACCAACAGGGTGTCAACATGTCGGACATGGGTTTTAATGTGAGTGCAGGTGATCGGTTCCCTCCATCACTCCAGGACCCAGGTTGTCCAGTCAGACATGCTGTACAGGCATCGGCTCACTGTTGGTACACCCATCAGCTCTCCTCCGGGAACCAAGAGCCAGAGGAAAGGGGAGAGCAGCCCCTGACTGACACCCTCCAGGCAGCATCGGTAAAAATAAAACTCTCGTGATTGTACAAGCACATCCTCTTCTCACAACAGAGTGTTCTGCATGGCCTCGACATTGCTGAGGTTAGTTTAACTCCTGGATCCTGGGTTGGCTGCTCTGTGTTTTCTTAAAGAATGAGTAAGTGGGCCAGGGCCATCTGTGCCAGTGATGCCGATAGCATTCTACCTGTTGTCAAGAAACCGAGGCAGGATACTCCTTGGGAGTCTATTTCTGTGCATGTCCTTTGTCTCCCCTGTAGGACCGAGCCGCCTAGTCACACATGAATTTAGTACGTGTGTGCTATAGCTGCCAGCCTGACAAATTTCCAGCCACTTTCTCTCTGAAATCTAATATCTCCCGTTTGTAGTGATGGTAACTGTTTGCTGTTCTTTGTTTAGTATTTCTTCTGGTTTTTTTCCAATGCATAGTTTCTTTGTAACTGTTTTGGAATTAATTTTCACTGCTTCAAGAAGCTGCTTGAAGTAATTCAGCACAGTAGGTACAACAATAAATGACACACATTTATTGTTCTTTATTGTTGTTATTTATTGTTGTACCTACTGTGCTGAGTTACTAGTCCTAATAAGAAAATAAAACCACTAAGAAGTAGGCTGTGATATTTCAGCAGTGCTAAGGATAGATCTGTTCAAACCATGTGGAAGTTCTTTTTGCTGAGCCCTTTGCTATATGGACTATTTTTTTTTCCTGCTAATTTAGTTGCTCGTGTATAGGATAGGCTTGATGAACTGACAAATGAAAGACTTGCCAGAATGAATCATGTATGAATTATAGGCCATCATCAGCTATTAACTTGGTTGAATCAAATGGTAATCAAGTTGCAATTTACAGTGTTACTATATCGGTGCTCACACATGACACGGTGCTTCTGCTTTTATGAAACTGAGCAATCTGCTAATAGAAATAATGTTGTTTTATGAGTCAACTACACCTGTGCCTATCTTAGACCAAGAGTGATTAGAAATCTCTCGTTTGCCAGTGCTTTACTTGTCGTGGTTTCTTTTTTTTATATATATCAGAGAGAAATAGATATATATTTATTTAGTTTTGGTACTTGAACATCAGCATGTATACACAGTGGCAGCAGGCTTGTTCTCTGTATTCTGTTCTTACCTTTCTGGTATGCATGTGGGCACTGTGACCTTACGGGGACCTCAAGTTGTATGGAAGTATGAACCACTCTTTGTACAAAAATCTCACCAGATTTAATCTTTCTAGTCCGATTTCTTAGTTCGATTTCTTTGCATTTTGTTAATGAGTGTAAAGCTTAATAGTTAACTTCATGCTTTTCTTCCAAAGTTATTATTTGTAGCTGTTTACCATATCCTCTTTCAACACTGAAAGATGATTATTTTTGATAATTTTCTGGTGCATAAGGTGGGGTTTTTTGCCCAGTATTAAAAGGCAGTTTAAGGAGAACTGAAAATCTGTTCATCTCTTCATAAATAGAAGATTTTGTAGTCTCTGCTGTCTGGGCTACTGTACAATCACCGTATTCTTACTGAAATGTCAAAATGAACACAGAAATAAAATGCCCTCCAAGCTGAATAGAATGTGTTTTATTCACAGGACAAATGTGTGCGGGGGCCGGATACAAAATATGATGAGACACGTCGTGTTGGTTTATTCCTTTTGTGGAAACAGATATCAAACCATAACACTACTAGAGAAGTGATTCTCAGCTAGTGGGTCAAGATCCATTTCTGAGTCATGGTGAATTTCTGCCGAGGGTGGAAGCAAGTTGCCATGATTTAAATGTTGAAATATAAGAAAAACCATTGCAGACTGACTGAAAAAAAATCACAGTGGCTAGAATTTCTACAGTAAAAGAGTTTGCTTGGCCAGATCAGCCTGGACTAAAAAGTCCCTTTGTGATATGTTACCAAGTGAAGAGAGGTCGAAGTACAGGAAAGGATGAAATAAGAGAAGAGCTGATCATCCAGCCACCTTGGACTAATGGACTGAAGCACTCTGCACTTCTTTTCCCCTTGCCATTGCTGGGTCCATAAGCAGCCTGCCTTCTGTGAGCGGCTGGATGAGTTCCAGTAGCCTTTTAACTAGGGAACAGCAGGTGGGTCACAAAACTGTCCAGTTGGGAACCTGCTGTGTGGCTGGGCACCATAGGACATCCTCTATATGATGTTTAGGATGGAAATTTACAAGTTATGTAATTTTGGTAAACATTTTAAAGTTCCCCTGGCAAACCAGGCAGTGTTTTGTTTCCAGTCCGTGCATTGGTAGGGTGCCCATTACCATAGATGAGTAAGCTCAAAGACTGCAGGCTTTCAGAAACATGGGATGTGTCAAGCTGACCCACTTCTTGAAAGCCAGGCTAGGCCTTTGTGAAATGTCCTGTACTTGTTAGATGTTAGGATGTCAAGAATGTTTAAGTCTCCACTGACGGGGATAATTATTGTTATGGTGTTTATAGAGGTGGGAGGGCCCTAAGGGAAAGGAGGCCAAAAAGGAGAATCAGGAAGTGAGATGAGTAAGGCTCCAGGAATTGCACGCAGATGGAGTTTTGTCGTGCTTTTTACTTTAGCTCACTTGGCTCTTCAGTAAAACAGATGTTTACATATCAAAAATTATTTTTTCCTCTCTGCATCTCTCACACCTACAAATTAAAATGTTTCACATGCTAATCTTAGTGGCAGAAGTAGATTTTAAATGGATTTTATCAACATGCAACTGTCAGGTGAAAACACTGAGTTTTAATAATTTTTAGTAGCTGCTCCCAGTCCTACAGCCAATCTGTAGTTTACCTCTTTCAAATCTGTTCCAGGGAAACAGGTTAGCATGAAATCCTGAATATCTGCTGAAATCTGAAATCCTGAAAATCTGCTGCCCTTTTTAGGCAGTAGTATTTTTCTGTACAGGACTGGTAATTATGTTGCAATTTTTGGAATACATTAAATATACCAGAAGCCTGTAGGCTGTACATACAGTTGCCTCCTTTTATTTTAAGAGTACAAAACCATGTATCTACGAAGCACATCGTCTGACAAAATGCAAAATATTTTTCTAAGTTTGTTCAGTCATAGTAACCTTGGAGAATACTTGCATGACAAAGCAATTAAAGTATTTCAAACAAGGTCATGATTTTGCAGGTGATTGTTTTTAAGATTAACTTGTCATTATATATGCTGTCATGATTGCAATGTGTATTCTCAGAGGATTGGAGGAAGAGTAGCTTCCTGTTCTAGTACGTATTATTATGATGATGATAGTCAGCAATTATTGTTGTTTGCCAAGCCATGCCTATGCTCACCTCTGTCATCAACAATATTGTTTAATCAGCTTGAAAATCACTGAATCTTATCTACCTGTCAACTTCTTTTAACTTACCTTATGAACTTACCTGTGTGAGGATGCTATAGAGTATGATATTAAAATCTTTACTGTATAAAAGCCATGGTATTGTCATTGATTTGTTACAGCTGCATGGTACTGTCCCCCCTTGGAAGTGTCTTAAAAGTCAGTTTTCCTTTCTAGGAATCAAAATGCTGAGAAAGACTGAGAGATTATCTGACCTCCTCTCCCTACCACCGCTGTACCAGCTATCACATGAGCATTGCTGACAGGTACTTGCTTAAACTCTTCTTAAAACCTCCTGTGACTGATACGCTAATAGGTTTCTCTTGTGTTTTGACTAGTAACAATGTAAGGGAATGCTTGAGTGGTATGAAAAGACATATTTTATTTGGATATTCTGAAAACTAAAAGGAATACAAGCATTTCAGTTGCTTTAAAAAAAAATTCAACAGTGCTTTTTGAAACATAAATTTAAGTTTTGATCCAGATTTGCGTTGCCACAGTAAATGTTCAAAACTCCTGAGTCAATGCCCACCCACAAATGAAATTGGCTTAAAAGCCCATTTTCTTAAAAATAAGACATTTAGAGAGGATGGGTAGGTGGTTAGTTATTTGCCATCTGTTTTCTGAGCTTTTAGGAGACCCTCCTTTCATATTTACAAGCTTTTGTCATACAGAAGAATTAAAAACTTGCTTAAAAAATATAAAAGCTGGGATTATTACTGCAGTCCCTTGACTTTGGCAGCTGAAAAAAGTACTGAAGGGTTTGCAATGAAACAATGAAAATCAGCACCACCTAATTTGACCTGATAGCATTCTAACATCTTCTCCGTGTTACGGCTTTGTATTATTGGTATTTTTTGAGCAAGACTGAAGAAAAGCGTGGAGGGCATATCTTTTCCATCTCAAAGCGTTCCGCTGTACATTGCTAACTTCAGTTCACTTTTGTGTTTCTTTAGGCAATTAATGTGTAATAATGCTTGTTAATAGGCAAATGCTGTCTGGACTACCAGGCCCTGATAAGTCTCACAGTAGGGAGGAATTTGTTTTTAAACATAAAGATTGCAGGAAACTAACAATTCAGTGTTGTTATGGTTTTGGCACACTTGGCTAGTTCTTGGTAATTAAAGGAAGGCTTTGATAAACAAGTAGTTTGCTTAATTTTAGTGGTCTGTGGTTGGGAGTTCTAGGATAAACTTGCTTGTTAGAGACTTCTTATTTCTTCTAGTGAATATGTTATGTTGTTGACGTGCCAAGCAACTTAACTAAACTCTGTGAATGCAGACACCTCCTTTTATGTGTTGTCTTGCAGTTAGCTGTCGGACTTGTTGAGAGTGCAGCTCTAGCATCTTGCGAGTTTACTGAAATGTCATATTAAATTCATATCTCAGTTAGCATTTATCCCCAGCTCCAAACTAACCCTTACACAAGTGCAGTCTATAGGAGGCTGTATGTTGTAGACAAAGTCATTACTTGTCTCTAACAGTAACCCATAGCATGAAGCTGTATTGGGGAACCAGCTCATTAGTGAGGGCAATACAAACCACATATGAAAATCCTATCCTTAGCTCAATTTAGTCAGAATTTTCTTGTTCGCTGTACCAACCAGCCTGGATTTTCAGATGAGGACCCATGCTAAAAAAGGTCATTTGAGACTGAAGAACCTGGAAATACGTTTCTAAAAGTTGTTGGCAGTCTGCAGAAAGGCATGAACTGGTGCGTAGAGAGATGTGTTTCAGTTCTGATTGATGTAAGGTTCCTGAGCCACATAGACCTCTTAGCCAATGGGTGACATACAGAGGAAGTGTACCAGCAGACGTCAAGCACTACGATTTCTCTCTGTGGAAGGCTTGCACTGGTTGTGGATCAGATGATGGTGAGCTTTACTGGGAACAAATCTGGTATGCCCAGTAAGTGCATTCTGTGTCAGTACTAGAAGCAGGAGTCACTTCACTGACCAGCGTGTTAGGTATCTCACCGAAGTTCTCACCTCGATTCTGTCAGTGGTTAATGAAGAAACAGAGGTACCTGGAGGACATCCCTCCTGCTCTAGTACATTTAACAAAAAGAGATTAACTGGTTCCTGGTTAATCAAGCATTCTGTATACTGGAAAAAGTTGTATGTGTTCATATGAACGAGGACTAGCAGGAGGATGCAAGTGCACTCAGAAGGAAAGAACTAAGGCTTAATCCAAAATAATGTTTCTTATTATTATGCATGCTTGACTTTGAAACCTTTATAATGTTCTTACAATATTTTTACAGGCATGAGATATTTACTTTAAACTCACTGTATGGGAAATTAAATCTGTGCCATTTTAGATAGTATAATTTGTGGGGGTTTTGTTTGCTTTTAGTGATTTCTTTTAGTACATATTTGGCTTCTAGAGACCACATCTTGTTCAAAGCACGCTTTTGCTCTCCAAAACCTCTGCCTACAGCATTAATTCCTTTTTTTGATGCAATTCAGCACAAGGGTCTTTACTTGGTCCCTGTGGGTCCCATATGAGCTGTTAGATGCTGCCAAGCAGCCTCCTGACACACCTGGTCAGCACAAAGCCAAGCTGTGTATGCAGCCCAACCTGGCACACAGGTGGCCCAGCAGGAAAGAGCAACAGTGGGTATGGGCTGGCTTGCTGTCCCACTTCCCTGCCTGAGCTTTGTGTCTGAGCAAGGAGAACAGGAGGTAGCACTGGATGAATGATGTAGAAGTCGGACCAAAAGCCGCTGAAGATGCGGTGTAGGTGAAGTGCAATGTGACTCGGTGACGTGTCATCCCTGGCTCATAGGAAGAGGTGAAACAGAGCTTGGGCAAGAGGAAATACACTTGGAAAATTAAACACTTCATAGGAAACATAGCCTCTTCACCTCAGTTACTGACATCTCAATCCTCACCTCAAATCCAGGAATTGCTGTACGTAGTATGAGACATTAATGCTGGCCCTAATTCTGTTGACTGCCCCTCATCTCTTGCATAAGATTTGACCTTTTGCAGACTTGCTACTTCTTTGCAGCGTTTTCTCTCTACCCCCCAAACCTTGGTCTGTTTTCTGCTTTGAACTTTCATGCTCTGTATCCTTTAATCTCTCTTTATGCAGAAGTAGAAGTTCCTTGTGGGGAGAGATGCTTATTTGTCTGTTATAATTTATCCACTGTACAGGAATCACATAGTTACGTAAAGCATTGGTACTATTAATAGCAGAGAAGGCAGCAACTTCTCTTTCAAACTTTTAATACAAATTCTCTATCATTTTAAATGGAAGCATGTTCCATCATTAAAGTGGCACAGTCTTAGGTACAGAAGGAATATTGAGTCACAGTGAAAAATGCAGAAAAAGGAAGTATTATAATCACATCTACCCACAGAGAATGTAAACACAGTCACACAAATCTTTTAAATGGTCTTTGGTCAGGTATGCACTTACAGCTTGGTATTGGCTCAGGCAGGATTGATCTGAACTGGCAGACAAAACCAGCAAACATTGCTGGGACAACAGTGCAGGAAAAGTTTATGACACCCCTTGACTGTAACAAGGAACTCAATAGTCGTTCCTTGTTAATGGATGTCTGATAACAAATGTGTATGAAAGCTGTAATTAAAAATTGGCCAAGGGTAGTTAAAAGACATACCAAGGGATGGTTATCTGAGCCTTATGTTTTCTGGCTCTGGCAACCAAGGGTTCTCTACATTTCTGAAGAAATGAATGCTAATAATGACACATCTGGCAACATCTTTTCAAGAGATGGTACTGAAGATGGACATCATTGCTGCCTGAAAGACAACTCTTCTTCCTTTTAATATGGGTCCTAAAAGCAGGGAAAGGTAGGAAGAAGAAGAAGGTTTATATATGACTAGAATTAGCCCTGTATTTTATCAAAACCCTGCATGGTTTCTCAGCCTGTTCAAGAATTACCTTTTACTTTAATTTTTAACTGAGAAGAAAGAACATACTGTACAGGTATAATATCTAGCCTCCAGTGCTTGGTGCAGAACTTTAAAAGCATGGTAGGAAGCGGTCAGGTATCTACTACTGTAGTGAATTTAAATACCTTGTCAAATTAGCAGGGCCTGAATTGTTATTCTATTTATTTACTTATCATTAAGTGATGTAACATTCTCTTCCACATCCTGAAGGTCGTTACCACAGTGTGTTTATTTTGGCTTATCAGTGGTGTTGAGCATCTAATACTGTGCCTTTTACAAATGCATGCATGAAAAAAAAAATCACTAATTGATGCTCCTTCAGTGCTGCCAAGAACATAGCAAAGTGTAATCAAGCTGCATATGGTTTGACTGTGGTAAAATGTCTGCACCCTGCCTACACTACAGGTGTAGCTCTACTGGAAGAAATATCCCAGATTGGTTTCAAGGGTTGGATAAAATCCTCCCAGGGGAACCTGAGTGCCTGGTAGAGAAGCTGTCCTCAGCTGTCTCCAGTTTGATTCCTCTATCTCATATCCTGTGCTTTAAATGAGAGTTACATTCATTGTTGTGGTGCACAATTCTGATCCAGTTACATGTTTTCCTCCCACAACTATGAAGCAGAAAGGAAAACAATTTGACCAATAGTGCTTTGGTTGCAAAATCAGCAGATGCATGACACAAATTCTTGAATTTGTCATTGCAAGTTGATACCCTTAAAATAAACATTAAAATATTAGGCAATGCACGGCTTTGCCTTTGTTTACTGGAGCTCAGATGATGGACAAAGCATCGACTAGTGCTGCAAAAATCTCTGACTAGCCGCTCCAAAACAAAAGTCCTCGTCCTGGTCCTCCAATCACATTTGTGCCAGTAGTATTTTTAACTCTCTTGGATTCTCACTGGCAAGTCAAGCTTCGCACTGGTCCATAGCATATCTGGTATCAAAGCCAGGGCGCCATATCTGAACAGGAATGGAGATGTTTGCTACTAAGGGGCATGCAGTGTTTGAACTATGCAGTGTGTAACTGAGGAAATAAACATGAGGTAATAAAGGCAAGCCAGTAGTAATCTGACTAATCTCTCTTCTGGGGAGGATTTCTTTGATATGTAGTTGAACTCCAAGTGTGAATTTAAGAGACAAGATACACTGATTACGAGATTACTACAGTATCATGATCATATATGTTACGGAGTTGAAAGGACCTTTCCCATAGTTGACACTATTTAGTACTAATATGAATTTACTTTTTTAAGAGAAGATCATGCACCGGGATGGCACTGGGAGGGCTCTG
>NW_010117118.1:0-972 GCF_000699245.1 Pterocles gutturalis
ATCTTTCCAGGGATGGAAGTGAGGCTGTTCCTAATGGGACATCTCCAATTTGCCCTGAGGAATATGCATTTTTAACATAAACAAATGAAAAGTCCCCCGAAGCCCTGAGCCACCCCGGGCTGTGAATGACCACAGGAAGGTGTTCTCTGCAGAGCCGGATGTGCTCAAGTTTAACTAGAGCTTAAAACAGCCTGGCCAGCAGGGACTGGTCTCTCAGGGCATTTCTCCATGCCAAGGGGGAGCCCTGGTCTGCTCTGCACGGAAAAGGGCTGCAGCCGAAATTCCCGTGGGGTCCTGCCCGCCTGCCTCAGCCTGGGGCTGGGGAAGGGCCGAGGTTTGCTCCTAGGGGGAGGAAGGACCTTGTACCCTGCACAGCATAGAGCACCCCCAGAAGGGATCCCACAGGGTCCCTGCCCCAGCCCAGCAGCCCCTGCAGCCTTTGGGACACTGGAGCAGCCCAGGGAGCAGCATGCGGGGCAGGCCCCCCCGCGGGGCTCCCCCGAGTCTCTGTGTGCTTCATCGGGGTCCCCCCGACTGGGGTCGTCCCCTGGTGAGGGAACAGCAGACTCCAGAGGAGGTTATTTTTTGTGGAGGTCTCTCTGCAGGAACAGGAATCATACCCATCCCTATCTTTATCCCCATAACCACACCCATTCTCATCACCAATCCCATCACCAACCACATCGCCAACCCCTTCACCAACCCCATCACCAACCCCATCGCCAACACCATTGCCATCGTCGTCCCCTGGTGAGGGAACAGCAGACTCCAGAGGAGGTTATTTTTTGTGGAGGTCTCTCTGCAGGAACAGGAATCATACCCATCCCTATCTTTATCCCCATAACCACACCCATTCTCATCACCAATCCCATCACCAACCACATCGCCAACCCCTTCACCAACCCCATCACCAACCCCATCGCCAACACCATTGCCATCCCCATCACCACCCCATCACCACCCCATCACCAA
>NW_010117118.1:1049-1816 GCF_000699245.1 Pterocles gutturalis
ATCACCAACCCCACCACCAACCCCATCACCATCCCCATTGCCATCCCCATTGCCATCCCCATCACCACCCCATCTCCATGCCCTCATCCCTGCAATCCCCCAAGCCCAGCCGGCTGGTGTAGGCAGTATCTGCGGCACGCACCACACGTAGCTCCTCCAGGAGCCCCTGGTGGCACATCACCATCTCCAGCCCTGTCCCTGTCCCACCGCCCCGCGTACAGCAGGCTGTAAGCAGGCGGGCTGCGATGGGTGTCTTTGTTCTCCACTTTTCTCCGTCCCACTCCTTCCCACACTGACCTGGTGGGTCACTGTGTGAAAGTTCAGCCCAGCCTGAACTCACACAAATTCCTGCAGCTGCTCAGCCCCAGGCTCACGTCACCGGGAGGAATGGGAGAGATGACAATTTACAGGAAGGCTGCTCACAGCTTTGCTTTATTGTTGGAAATGACAACTGTAAGGGAGTCTCCGATGAGAGGGGAATAGGGCATATGTGAACTACACCGTCACTGCTTCAGGGATAAATTTAGGTTTTCCAGAGGAACCGTTATTCTGATTCAGCAGAGGTCAGGAGACATCCAACGTGGATTTATTTCCTACTGGCCCCTGGCTGCACGCAGCAGCACGTCTCACCCAGACAGGCACTGGCAGCGCTCCTGGCTGGAGCGGGCACTCCATCCGCCTTGGTCTCCGCTCAAACCTCCTCCTGGAAGTGATTTATTTACCGCACACCCACGGGGCCCAGCTCTGCTAGCAAAACAGTTCTGCCT
>NW_010117118.1:1863-2737 GCF_000699245.1 Pterocles gutturalis
TTGCGGGACCCTGTGCGGCTCCTGGCCTCGACACACGGCAGCGAGCCACCAGCCCGGCTCCTGCAGCCTGCCCGGACCTGTCCGGTGGCCACGTTGGTGGTACCCCAGCCCCCACCGCCCTGAGGGGACTGGTGGCAGTGGGGCAGCACAGGCTGTGGGAGCACCAGCCTCCTCCTTCTCCAGGGCAGTGGACACCCCCCATCCCCGTCAGCGAAAAAGCTTCTGCTCTTGATGGTGCTGCTTCTTTAGCAGAGACGAATTTCCAAGCAGCGTGAGTCAGAAACATGAAAAATCGGTTGGAGCCATCCCCGCCCAGAGAGGATCAGCGGTGTCGGGAGCTCGGCCATGTCACCCGGGCTCCATTCCCATCCTCTGCTCCAGCTTTCCCTGTTGGCACAGGGCAGCCCTGGCTAAGCGGCTGGCAGCCCGAGTGAGGGGAGATGCCAGTGGTACCCAGTCTGCAATGTCCCTTACGGGCTCCAGCGTGCATGGTGAGGGCTGCAGCCACCCTGGGTTCCCTCTGACCCAGGAAGGATCCCCGGCACTGTCAGCCCAGAGCAGGAAAGCCCATTTTCATGCTTGAAAAGCCAACATAAAAGGCTCACAACACTCTCTATCCAAGCAGCCTGCTTATTTTCCTGGCAGGGCTGGGTGAAGGTTATGCAAGTCTTTGCTCTCCTTTACTCCTTCTGCCATCCCGGGGCTCCTCGGGGATCTCCGGGGTCACTGTGCGGAAGGTCACACATGCCAGAAGGCAGGAAACCGGAGGGCTTGGGTTAACATGGGAGGCTTGGCAGCCAAAGAAATACGATCCTTATTTTTACAGTCAGCTCTTGATTTAAACAACATACGTTTCAAATTAGGGGCTCTTGCT
>NW_010117118.1:2787-3011 GCF_000699245.1 Pterocles gutturalis
ATGCCCTTGGGGGACACCTTGTTTGCTCCCGAGTGTGTGCAGGAAGGGCTGGACCACCGAAACCAGGGCTGGGCTCTGCTTTCCCAATGAGACAATGGTGGCTTCCCATTTATCAGCAACCTTTGGCTAGTGACAGAGACTGGGGCTTCAGGAGAGCCTTTGATGGGCACGGGGGTGACAGGGGATTTCTCTAGATGTTTTCTGGCCTACAGGAGAGCTGGGGG
>NW_010117119.1:0-1444 GCF_000699245.1 Pterocles gutturalis
AAGGCTCAGCCTATTCCCAGATAATGATCCTGGAGCCGAGAGAGTCCTGAAACCACAATCCTGGGAGAGAGAAGAACCCAACAGACAAGAGAGCGCACGCACACTTCCAGACAGTCCCTCATAATATAGTAGCCATGACATGCAAGATATGGAATATATCATTGTCCAGTTTGGGTCTCAATCCTAAACCTGACATCGAATCCTAAGCCAGTAAATGGGGCTGTGCTCCCTCCCAGCTTCTCCTGCCTCTGCAGACACTGGCAAAACACAAGAAGCTGAAAAGTCCTTGACTGTCCTGGCAACAACTATAAACGTTAGCATGCTATCAGTCTTCTCAGGACAAATCCAAAACACAGCCTCTCACTAGCTACTATGAAGGAAGTTAACTCCAGCCCCCACCAAAACCAGGACAATGAGTTAGTTTGGAGTGCTAAAAAACAGTTTATTAATAAATGGCTGAAATATAAAAGGAGATAAGTGACAATTACAGGCTCTTACACTAACCTCCACTTCCTATGACTTCCGGAGGTCATTCCCATCTAATGTACGTTAAAAAGGATTGTCTCCTTTAACAAACTATGCTATTTTGATTTATATAGTTACTCCAAGTAATATAAAGTTTACTATGTCTGCAGAAGTCTGCTCTAATTATTCATACCCTATGGTTTAAAAAACGTACATCTAATTCATGGTTTCAACTTCATGGGATTCCAGTGCCTTGCTACAAACTAGTTAGGTGCTTTTCTGCAAGTTCAGCATCCCATCTTTTCTTGCTGTGTAGACAGTTACAGAACATCAGCAAGTTGCTACTAAACCTTCCTTCTACTAAGCTGTTTATAAGTCCTGTCATTTCTCACTGCTAAAGATGTTCTCCATAACTGAAGTTATTTCTCCTACTTCCTCTAACACATCTCAGGTTTTTCAGCATTCTGTTTCTAGATAAGCAAGTATTAACATATTTGTAATGCCATTATACTTAATTAGCAATTAATTTTCAGCTTTGTAAGGCTGGTTTGTCATATCATAGGTGAATGAAGGTATAGTCACTAAAAGTATAAACACTATCAGATGCTTTAATGTCATTTATTATTCTTTACTGTCATTTATTATTCTTTACTGTTGAATTAGAGTGACCTATTTTGTCTTAACCTTGGATCTAAATCAGGGACTAAGTCCAAGCCTAAGTTTGGGACCACCTATTTTGGAAATTTCCCTTGGCCTGGTTGTATTTTCATCCAACTTGAAGACAGAATTTGTTTCTGGGTTGTGGTGGGGGCTTTTTGTTTGCTTGCTTTTTTAAAAACAATGCCTTGTAAGTCTAGAGAGAAGCATTGAGTGTCATCACAAATAATGTATTAGGTAAAAACTGAGAAAGTAAAGAGCAAGCACTAGTAATTTTTGAGTGTCTGAACTCCCAAGGCTACTTTTGAATAAGACATCCTGC
>NW_010117119.1:1475-27841 GCF_000699245.1 Pterocles gutturalis
GCTGAAATGCCTTCCTCATCTTTGGTAACTAGATGATTTTTATGGATACAATAAGGACCTGTTCAACACACAGAAATTAAAAACTTGTTTCATCTGAATGTTATTTTCTCCTTCATATCCCTGGTGGACATGCATTTCTCTTTACCCTGCTGGACTGTAAATTAGAATTTTTCTATTAAAAGCTTCACTTTGTTTCATCCTGTACTTTACTACTGTGAATGTGATAGCAGAAGTCCTAGAGTTTCCAGTGCTTCATCTAAGGGGGATACTGAAATAAAGATGTAAATAATTCAGCAAAGGATCAAAACACAGCTAACAAGGGATAGTTCACAGAATGGATGATACTGGGAGCTCACTGCAATGTAGTGTACTTTCATCAGTGGAAAAGGTGCACTAGTTCTGCTTCTGTTCAAAAGAATATAACTCTAGATTTTCTCTAAACTATTCAAAACACAGTACGAATAATAATTGGAAGAGCTCAAAAACTTAGCCTTCACGATCTTACAGAATTTGCACCCAAAGACAGATCTGAAAATGCCTCCCAAATTAAGTGAGGTTTGGTTCAGGCTCAAATCTACAGCCTATGCAATTCTGCAAAAACATGCTACAAGTCCTAGAGAAAAGCCTCTTCTAAGCAGCCTTTGGATACGCTCACTTCTGCTTCAGCTCTCCAAGTGCCAGCTGTATCAGAAGAAAAGTAAAACCAAACATACTAAATACACACCTTCTAAGGGATCTGTAAACTTTATATTGCAGACCAAAGCACGGTCATATAGACATCATGACAGACTGCTCTCACCTCACTAACAATGTCAGAAACCACATCACTGCTTTCTCCTTTTTCTGTTGTAATGCAGGCCAAACACTGTCATGCTTATCAAGCAGCAACTACCAAGCCTTCATAAAAGGGCAAACCAGAGTCAAAGAAAAAAAGCTTGCTTACAACAGTAAGAAATTTGTTACTAGCCCAACAAGGAACACTAGTAGCATGACTGCTATCTTAACTTCCCAGTTCCAGTCCAATCTTTTCACCTTAATATGTGAGCAATGACTGAACCTTGTTTCTTTACTGTATGTTAGTTGCAATACTTATTGTCTGTTTGACAACCACACTTCAAAACAAGTGATCCATGCCATAGGTTGCATATCCTCCTTATTAGCAATTCTGCTTCTCCTTGTCATCTTCAGGCTAGCAGGTGAGACACTGCTTGTGAGCACACTGGCCCAAACGGCACTTAAACATGTAATTTATTTAAAAATAAAAAACCACCACCAAGTTACAAAGAGGATGAAATCTTGTCACAAAGCAATCTTTAGTTGTACTCAAAGAGCAATACAAACTTGCCTTAAATCAAATCATTGTGAAAGATGCATGTCAATGATTTGCTGAAGTCTAAGACTGTAAAATAAAATACAAAAAAACCTATTTCCTTCCATCAGATGACTGTTTCACATACTGAATATCTAAAATAATTTATTAGATTTGTTCATAGAAAAATATTCAAGTGGTTTTTGCAATGCCAAGTGAGTAGCTCACAAAGCTTTCCAGTGGTTTTTGGATTGTCCACCCTTTGCTCAGTGAGATATTTCAATAGGTGATTGAGGGACCGCTTTCCAAGTCAGAAATATCCTTCACTGGCTGGCTCCCCAGGGCCAACAGAATAAGTGCAGCACCCCATTGTAGTGAGGATCCTTGTACTTTTGAGTTTTAGTCATTCCTCTGTTGATGTACATATCTGAAAAGCTTATAATCTTCATATTCAGAGAAGAATATTTTTTCCATATCTTTTGCATAGTTTTGTTTTAGTAATCAGATTCAGTTTCGAAAGGCATTTTGTGAATATCACATTGTACAGTCTGCAGTTGCAGTACAGGTCAGGAATTGCTCCACTGAAGACAGTAAGGTAATGGAGCATTTGGGATCAATAAACAAAGTCAAGATCCTGTTTGAACCATTTATCACAGCATATAGAGAGTCACAAGTGTTATCACAAAATTTTATTAAGTGACACAGTTACATAAACAGGAAATTTTAAAAAGTTTTGAATAGAAAAATCATGATATACCATGTTGGAATCCAACACTTGGACTAGTTCAGTCTTGGAACCACACAGATTTGTCTCAAATTCCAAATTAATTCTCTGTCAGAAGAAAACATTTGCAGTTTCAGAACTGAAGCTCTCTCTACACAGCCTAAACATGTTTGTCAAAGCATCTTCCGGACAAGCTGGCCATATATCAAAGAGTACAAAATCATACAGATGATCAGAATTTCACAAAACAGGTTTATTGTGTCCTTAAAGAACTTTTCTGCGGGGCTGAGTGGGCTTCTGCCTTCATCACAGATTACTATCACTCAGCAGCAGCACCACCACACATTGATATGCTAGTCACATCCAATTCTCCATCCATCCAGAGAATGCAATCAGGTATCTGATAATAATGCAAGTCACATCAGCTGGACTACTGCCGCAGTGAACTGATTCATGCTGGTGCCTTGATGCAAATAACAAGGACACCAGGGCCAGAAGATGTAGGATCTTGTCTTTATAATACAGATGCTGTTTGAGATGGAACATTCCAGTCTCTTGTTTCTCTTGCAGGTATGCAGTGTACCTACATTCCCTCTCTTAGCCTCCAGCTGAGCAATGGCATTGTGCGACATGTTAAAAAAAAATAAAAAACAAAAAAAAAAAACGGAGAAGTGCTGTGAAGCAGGGGGTTATGGAAACAAACACAATTTGATCACTAAGCTGCTACTGTCTTTTAATTGCTGTGGCACTATTTCTTAGTGTAAATCATGTGTTTTCCAATCATTTGCCACCAGGTGAAAACTTGCATAATAGCCCTAAAGCACTGAATACAAAGAAAAGGTTGGTCAGACATGCTTAAACTGATTACTGATCAAATGCATAACTTTCTATTATGTTAAGCAGGCATTTCAGAGTTTTTTCCCTGTTTAGTTGTCTCACTACATTATTATATAGGAGATTTTATATAGAAGCATGTGTGTAACTTGCAAATAACATAATAAACAGTTAAGCCACAACAATACTCATTCTTAAGTTTACATAGGATTTTTATTTATTGTCCTGGCACCCCAACAAAAGCATTAGTGCCAGATCATCTCTAGAACAATCCTGAAGTGATTTACACCTTCAATGCACTCAGCAGAACAAACAACAAATTGAAGCAGAAGCAACATAAGGTATTGTGAAGCTGCACTGAACTAAAAACACTGATCAGGAAAATGCAATTATTTCATTTCCCCCTTCCCACCTTACTTGATTTTGGGATTAAATATACGCACTAGTAGTTTATAAGAGAGAAGAGTAAGATTTCTTCATCTCCCCAAGAGAGATGACTACTTTCTGGCTTTTATCTTGATTCCTTTCATCCCCAAAAAAAAAAAAAAGAAACTTGAGTCAAACATGAACAAAATTAGGAGGGAAAAAACAAAGAAAACTTTAAAATAATCTTAAAACATTAACATTTCAATTGTCACCTTTACCAAGAGGCACTACATTGTTTTCCTTCTCAGCTAGTGAGGTGCAGCAGTTTCTTCACCCACCCCTACAGACACATACATAACCATGTCAATTTGACGGTACAAAGATAACGCATTTCCAAAGCAGCCACAAACACTAACACTACTGCTGCTAACACATTTGATTCACAAGTCATCTTACAGGAAACACCCAGCATGGCAGCTGTATGGGATCAAAATATTTACGTATCACAAGCTAAGAATGGACAACAGACCTCTCTAGGAATAAAGAAATTCTTTTTTTCCACTTAGTGGCAAGATGTTAATCACAAATATTTTAACTGCAATTACAAAGCCTTCAACAAACAAATACCCTCAATCATGGTAGAGAACCCAACACAGACACTGGAGGACAGGCACTAACATCAAGGGAATTACCACATCAGTCCTTCTGGCCAAACAATTAGCCCTAGGACTACCATGCAATAAACAGGATTAGCGAGTACAGGGGATGATGTTCATCTGACTCCAAAGGTATTCTCAGTCCAGCACCTCAACCCAGATATTAGATAATCTCCCATGAGCGTACTTCTATGGAAAATACATTTGAAATCTAGCTACTTTCACAACTCTGTAGAAGCCTGCTGGACAAAATGCTGCTCCTCAGAAGGAAAAGCTTTCTTTTCAGGAAGAGTATATTTTTTTAAACCTATGTCACAGACCAGTTTACAGTAGATCTTCCATCACTCTGATAGCCAGGAAAGATGCTTCACCAGTTTTCATTTATAAGATGAGAGGCCACACAGACTGCAGAGCATCGAGATCAACAGACACACATAACAGGATCTGACAGTGGCTTACTAACTGTTCAAGTCCAGAAGTCCAAGTTTTATCCACACAAAACCAGAAAAACAGAGAAATCAAATTCCTATTTTCAGGCTTAAGCCCGCCTTTACACAGAGTAGGACTAGATTTCTTTTTCAAACCTACATGTTTGAGGACTTTCTTTGAAATAATGACAGACTTCATTCACCGAAAACCGCTCTCCAGTTTCCTAGCTTGGCATCTGGGAGTCCATTCTGTGGATGTGTTTGCAAAGGATCATGCAGAGCTGGTTCTGCATACTTTGTGCATTCAGTCAAGAAACAGCTACAAACCAGAAGGGTAATCCAAGATCTATTTTATATGTGTTTCTGAAAGAAGGACCATTTATTTTCAAGTGTTGTAGATGACAAATCTTACACATAGCCTAATCACAATGACAAGGAGAGCAGAAAGAAGCTTGAGACACACAAAATGACTAAGCTCCCTGCATTTCACATGCAGTAGGGGACCAAAATAGTTGGAAAATACCTTTCATTTACATATTCCCAGTTATACCACTTTACTGGCACTTAAACAGTTTACTTTATGAGGCCTCTGCTGTCAAAAGCCAATTCACAACCTACATTCAAACATCACAGTTTTACTTTATGCTTTCAAGGATCAGTAGGAAATAAAAGCAATAGCAAAAGTTACATAAAAAAAAAAAATCAGCAAAACTGCATTTTAATGTTGTAGTAACAAATCCCATCTCGGTACAATAATTCTTTCTCATCCCTCAGTATAACCACTTAGAATACTGTCCAAGTTCTGATAATATCAAACAACATGCATAGCTCTGTAGATATATATATAAAGTGAGTAGAGCATGGAGTATGAGCAAGACATCAGGGATTCCTTCCTGAAGGATTCAGTAAGGCAAGGTCACTATAAACATGACTCTGGAGTTTAGAAACTTCAGATTACTTTGGGAATCCTGAACTGCTGAACTACTGTAAAACTGAAGAAACAGGTAACATTTTTCATTCAAATTTCTTTCAAAGTTGAAATTCATCCAGTTACAAGTCAACAGGAATTAAATTCCTAAATTGTGGTTTAAAAATGAGAGGGAAGCCTCTGGGTCACATCAGACTTTTGTCACAGATGTGCTCTCTGTCTCAGCTGGTTCAACTATAAAATAATTTTAGATTCCTATCCCCCATTAAGTTTTAAAGCATTTAATAAAGTTACCATGGATTATGCAGCAATATTTTAAAACAGAAGAAATGGTAATTGGAGGGGGGGGGAGGTTCTTGTTTTAATTCACTTATACAGACTGACCTGCATGTTATAGGCAGGCCACTAAGGAATGCTGCCAAGCCAGAAAAAGGAACAAAGCTTTTCTATGTACCAACTTGCTTCAGAAGTCACCGTGGTTCAGATGTGCGTAAAAATGCCTTTATCTCAGAACCTGTGAGGCAGAGAATGACCCCAGTTTCTTAGCTCTGCTTCCTAATATCTGGTCCCGTCTCTGCTGTCCTAGCAGAAGCACTTCTCCAACCAGAGGCTGATTAAAGACAGTGTTCCAAACTGCCTTAAATCAAACAAGCTACTAGAACAGCTCCATGATACCATAATCTTTATGTGAAGGTTCCTGGCATAGTATTAGCCCACTGCCTGCTCTGTTCAAGGCCATCACTGCAGTTACGCCAAAACACTTGATTTTTATACTCCCAAAACTCCCAGAGCTTGTATTTACAACAAATAAAGAGCTAGAGTTGTCTTAAAACCGGATAATCATTGATCCACGTTGTCTCTGTCTGAACTAACACTAACTGCAACAGTAGCTTCTGCCCCTCAGACCTCTGTCTGGGTCTCCAGGAATGAGTACTGCTGCACCGCTGACTTTTGCAGGCAGTACAAATACATGGAGGAGATCCTGCCCTAGAGAGCCCTGGGAATTGCCATTGGGTGAGGGAACAACAATTCTAAGAAAATTTGCTCTCTGATTTACAAAGCCATTTTGTACACTGGGCTCAGATGTTATTCTTTGCCAGCCAACAGGACAATCCGAGAGCCCCAAATTTGGTGGTCCAACTGTGCTGTAGCCAGGAATGCTGCTAAAGATACGGAGCCCATAGGCAAGATGAAATTCTGCCTATTCAAATACACAAGGTACTGCCTCTCTGACAAAAGGAAGCCTTGGCCACATAATACTTTGGAACAAAGGCAGAAGATTTACCCCCTTCCATATATCCAGCAGCAGCTAAAAGTTATGTGTCACCAGGTATTTGGATTAAAGTATTTCTTCAGGAACAGAAATGAAAGTTATGTGCACATACCTTGAATGGCCTTGTATGTGAAGAGGCAAACATCAAATAGATGCAAACCACAGATTAGATACAGTAGGAACAATGAGACAGAAATGTACTATTGAGGTCCTTTTGGGACTGGGGGGCGGAGGTGGTAAATATGGGGCTCTTGACAGTAGTGAACACGGGGAGGATGGCAGACATCAATACAGGACAGCCAGATCCATTTTTCCTTTCTGCTAATGCCTTCAGATCCAGGCTGCCCCTGCACTTGTTCTGAAGTTGCAAAGCTTTAAGTACTGGGAGCTTCCGCTGCTGTGGATTCTCTCACAACCATTTCTTCGGTGTGCTAGGCTAATTCTGTCATTAGATACAGACACTGTTGCCCAAGTAGCAATAGTAGCTGCACCAAAAAAAAAAAGAAACAGTCTTTGGATAAGGACCGGAGTCAAATAGCCTTTTCTAGTAGTATTGTTTTAGGTAAATCAATAAGTTACAGGAAAAGAAAGACCACAGTCTTAAGCTTTATGAAAATCATTATATTTAACTGCCAATAATTTAGAAACACTACAGTCAAAGTACAGAAGATTTGAGTCTTCATCAAAATTAACTCCTGAAGGAGCTTGCTTTCTCGTATTTTTTTTTTGCTCTTTTGATATGGTCTTCCCTATACAGTAAAACAGAAGTTCTTACACCAGAAGTCAAATAAAACCACACAGAATCAGAAGTTTTTCCAAACATTTCAAACCAAAGGAAAATAAATTACTGACAACCAGCTGCAGCTTTAAGCATTTGCTATAATGTAAAGCATTCTCAACAAACTGAAGCAACACAATAGGCTACAACTACATACTGAAATAGTGACTGAACCCTAGAAAATGAGTCACCAGAATATTTTTAGACTGCATAGTATCTTTTAGTTCAAAGCCTGACGAACAGACAATGCAACTGTGATTTGATTCATCAGTTCAGGCAGTATCTTCAAATCGAAAAAAAAAAAAAAAACCACCCCAAAAAAACGCACACACGTATGCTCTTTCACTTACACAGAATGCCAAATCCTTCTTCTAATACCATACATGAGAAAGCTCCTAATACTAAGTTAATATTTAATTTAGCAATATAAGCACCAAGTTTTCTCCTGGAAAACTGTCTGTGATCTTCGGTTTTCACACAAATCACCATCTGTAAACACCTATGCAAACACTCTGGAGCTTTTCTGTATGCAAATAGGACCTGCAAGCAGGTACACATACAAACTGTAAATCAGAGTCTTCCTGTTCCAGAACTGGGCAAGTACATTTTGCCAAAACTTAAGGTCCCAGGAACAATGTTTCCCCATACTCCAACAGGAATACCTCTATCATGCCATTATCTACCCTATCACAGGCTAGCTACAGGATACTGATGTTTTTCATATTTGCAAAGTAGCATCAGAGCCTGGCTAATCTGGCAAAGCTGGGGCTGATGCACGGCTTCCTTCTGACTGAACCTTGGTGAAATTATCTACTTCCCCTCAGTAAAAATTAGTAGGCCTGCAAAAAACTTAAGATCATGTTCAACACATAGTTTAGATACACCACTTCAATACAGCCCTGAAGTTCTTATTTAGTTGCACAAAATCAAGATCTCAGGTGACTAAACCAGAGAATGAGATGCAGTGAAGCCAAAGGCCACTGACTGTTTCTACACCCAACATGTATTGCAAAGCCTTCAACAGACTGCTCTTCATGAGCCTTCAGTCATATCTCATATTACATCCTGCAATACGGCAAAAGCTTAATATCCTCTGTGATTTTTATGACAGGATAAAGATGACATGTTACTGTGGTTTTGCCTCAGAACTTTTGCAAAGCTTGACATTTCAAATAATCCATTTGAGTTGTTGCTGCTAATGCACTATCACAAAACAAACGTAAGGAAAACTATGATACCACCACAGTTATTAGTTGCTTCATGAAGTGTCACATCAGTAAGTAGCTAGTATCCTTGGTCGTCCAACAGGTACCCAGTTGGCACTTGTGGCATTAAATACCACACACAAATTCACACAGGCAAGTGTAGGATGAAGCTTCACACAACAGCTGCCCCAATGCACGTGGTATCACACCAAACCCTTGCAGAGATGCCCTTGCAGAAATGCTCAGAAGTCAGTTAAAAGAACTACACTATCCGCCATACCGTGGGACTCCTATTTTTCTTGATTTTCTGGCTACAAAGACTAGTTTTACATCTGCAATAGTTGAAACATCATTCTTTGTGTACACTTGGTGAGCCATTTCTGTGACAAGCTCAGGCAAACAGTGACACACATTTTCATTACACGTGCAGGAAGGACTTCAGCCTGCACCCTTTACACTCCTCAGTTGCCCAGTAAATTAAAAAACTGTACTGGGACATCCTAAGTGAATTTGGGCAAACTACTTCCTTGCGTTGTGTCTGTTTCCTAAACAAACACAAAATGGAAGTTTTCATAATGACTTATTCCATGAAAGTTAAGCACGTTAACATACAGCATAGAAGCAGCATGATCTTACACAGTCAAGAAGCATGTTTCCTCATTGTCTGCTTTATATTCCTGTCAGCTGAATACTGTTTATTCCACAAAACTCGATGGGAGCCCAGGGACTGAGATCCAGCCTGTTTCAACACAGCCCTGGCATGGTGCAAAGCAGGAAACATTTCCATTGCTGTTAGTTTTCAATAATACAGATGACAGTAAGGCAGAAAAAGTATGTTTGAAACTGAGTCATTCAGAAGTTGAGACAAGTTTTACAAGAGAATCCTTAACTCAATATTTTATAGTTTTCAATTAGAAATTTACTAACAAAATGAAATTCAAATAAAAACTAATATAAAGCCTACATGTGACCAAGCCCAGAGTTGAAAAAAGGAGCTCCAGAGTTGTATTTTGAAGGTCAAATGTAGTGCAAAGTATTAATGTTCCTTCTATGAGGCAGGAGGTGCCATGAAAGTCAACTATTGGTAACAGATTAATGAGGTTTTTTTTTTAAGAGACAGTTTTTTCACTTCTGATAAAAAAATGCCATTGCTGATCTTTAGAACAGGGGCTATTCTTGAAGAAGCAACGGAAAAAGCTCCTGAAAGAAGCACTGGCAAAGAATGAATCATATGTAAGCAGGAACAGTTTATGCATTACATGCTTCAATCAAGTCAGAGTCAACAAAATTGGCCAGCATGGTGAAACATGAAACATTCTACAAAACTCTGCACAAAGCTGAGGACTTAAGGAAGGAGTCTCCAATAATGAGCAAATGTTATCCAAGAGTTCCATGACAAAAGCACGTAAGAGGCTCCCAGTACTTCAGGCAAGTCAGCATGAACAGGGTTCCCCAGCATGTGAAGATTTTTGCCAGAGCCAATTCTCTTCATAAAAGTATACATGGGCTGCCAGGTTCCCAGCTGCAGATAATTGTCTGCATTGCTGTGGATTTCAGATTATTTTTATCTTACAGGAGGGATAGGAAAACACTGAGGAAATGTAACATTCACCAGATCACAGAAAAAAGGCTGAATAGCTGACAAGCTCCTGGCTTATTTTGTAAGTATCCCTCGAGAATCTTCTGTTCACAGATGTGTTTCAAAAGAACAGCAGTAGGTGGTAAACAAACACTATACACCTTTCTCTAAGGAGCTTCAGTCTTCTATTCCTGATCTTGAGCTATCAGATATGCAACAATCCGCCGCTACATCACTGCTTGAAATGCATTTTCAAAATAAACAGTATGCACACACACGCAAGACACTTTCTCTTGACCTTACCTTTTCATGAAATAGGAATGTCTTTGCATAAAGAAATTCAGTTTTTCTTTAGCAACAAAAAGCTAAACAAAAAAAGAAAAAATGGTTTTATTCTCCAGATCAAACTTTAATGAAATGTAATTTTTCAGTGACAGAGAAAAATGTCCTGTTCTTTTTTCCCCAGCTGATCAGACATATTGAAACCAAAGAATGCCATTATAGAGTAATACAATTTCCTGCTTGAGATAGCACTTAAAATTTCAACCAGTTACTGATATGTTTGAGCCAGAAATTTGTTTGATCAAATTATATTTTCTAGTCTTAACCTGAGGGAATTAAGTGAATCAGACTCAACAATTCTCCTGACACTTTGATCCAACAGTTAATCAATTTCACCTAGCAAAAAATTGTGTTTCATATTTAATTTTAATTTTCCTTGGTTCAGCTTTCAGATATCTGTGTTTATTATGTTTTTCCTGTTAAATTAAAAAGGTATTTATTATTCTTGAATTTCCTCTAAGTGAAGGTATCACAACATAGCCACCAAGGGACTTCTTAATCCTCCTGACCACCCAAACATAATGTGCTCCTGAAGTCCACCACTGAAAACCAGACTTGAAACACATCATGGTTCCCTTCTACACCTTCCCCCTGCCACCTCTCTCCACAGTATCCTATTGGAAGCGTGGATCCAGCACAAAGCATTGCATTACTGGCCTGGAATTTTGTACCAAACTGTGCATTAAATCATAGTGTCATCTCTAATTGCTGTTCTCCTCTATTTACCTGTCCAAAGGTCACATTGGACATTTTGCCCTTGCAGCACACTTGGAGCTCACACCAAGTTCACTAATCCACTACAGAGATCACAGAATCACTGCTGTGCCGGATACAGCTCCCCATTCAGTAACAATGGATTAGTTAACCATAGATGTCTGACCTTGCCAGCAGTGTAAAAACCAGAATTACTTGAACAGACATGGGTCACCACATGATGTCAGCTGCTCTAAAGTGCTGTCCTTTTTTCTTTATTGTTTATCATGCTGCTTGTCCCTCATGTAGGTAAGTACTTAAGCATGTACTTGAGGATTAGTCTAAACTACCAACTACCCTAGAGTGGGGAAACATAGGAGGTTGCATTATGTACCAGTTTAGTACCAGAATCAAGGTTGCTCTCAGAAGGTCAGATGATGCTCTATTCTTCTGTGCCTCAATTGCTTCTAATACTTGAGCTCCCTCATTCAAAGCTAGCAGATTACCTCTGCTCTCCTCTGCAGCCAGCAGCAATTGAATATAATGTGACTTGAACGAAAGTGCTTTCCTGCATAAGGGGCACTACTCTGATCTGGCTCTAAGGAGTCCAGCTAAAGATTACAGCTGAGGAATATAAGCCCCCTCTCCCCAGTCATTTTCCATCTACCTGTGGGGAAATCTTGTTCACTTTTCCCCACGTTTCTGTATCTCAAGTTCTTACAGCCATTTCATGTGCTGCCTCGACTCCCTCTTATTTGTTACCATACACTTCCCTTCGAGTTCTGTAACAATATGGAAAGACATGAGAACACCTGGTGTAAAAAGCTCCCTGTTATGAGAAAAAAAAAAAAAGTGAAAGAAAAAAAGCCTGCATAATCAAAGAACAACTCAGTGAGCCAGGGATCCACTTGAACAGATGGCTGAATGCAGCCCCTGGGTAACTCAATTTAATCTCCTCACTTGTTTTCTGGACAAAGTCAGCAAGGGACATCCTCAAAGTTGGATGTATGGAGCCAGACGAAAAGGCAGGAATAGTGAAAAAATGCTGGAGGAGATCTGAGCAGTGATGTTGTTAATCCAAAGTAACTGAAAAAACCTTATATGCTTATACATAAAATGCTGCCATTAGCAGGCCACAAGACTATATCTTGCAGGTAACAGCCTATCACTATTGACAAAGAAAACAGTAGCCCTACTAACCCAGACAGACTAGCATGGCAGTAGGAGCTCCTGTTGAGTTACCCACCAGGCTATACAAGCCTACAGGCTGTTGTTGCCTAGGGTACAAATCCACCTACTATTACTTTTGTTCTGCTAGTCTGCAAGACTTGAATGTTTAAGAAGTATGCATATATTTTCAAATGTAGCCTAAAGAGAGAAAAAAACCCCCTCCTTTATAACTTATCAAGTCTATCACTTTACTTCAAGATGAACAGTATTGTCATTGTAAATTCTGGTTCACCCCCACCCAACACCCCCCCTTTCTCTTCTAGGAAACAGCAACTATATACAGCCTAGGCTCTCACCCCTCTTCCACTGAAGAAAATTAAAGCATTAACAGAAAACAAAAGCATTCCACACACAAAAAATGACTTCTAGAAGAAAAGAGAGGTGATGGGTATTATTTTTAAAAACATAAAGGACCAAGTAAACATAATATCTATTTGTCATTCTGTGGCTCTCAGAGTGCTTTGAAAACATTAGTCAAAGCTTCACAATGGGAAGGAAAGATCACTGCTCCCATGTTACCGAGCTTTAAAGCGCCAAGACATGCCCTTTACTTTAATGACTTTTGGTAAATCTACATGAATTCTGAGAGACTGTATTATCGCAGTATGATCAGGGTAGCAGCTCAGGTGTTTGTGACCAGTCTCCTCCTGCCACTTTCCACTATAGTTGAAGATTACTTTGCAAAACAGCAACACACCAACACCATCTAAAAAAACAGACTGTACTTTTGTAACACAGTTAAGGAACATGCTCCTTGCAAATGCGCTCTGTGAAATACAAGATGGCACAGAAATGTCCCATGATGTGCTGCTCGTTAAGGAGCCCACGTCAGAAGCAGAGGAAGAACTCAAGCCACAACCTTCAATACTAACTGCTTTCCTCCTTAATACCAGAGTATCTCAGTCAACTGCCTTGAACAGAAAAAACCCAACATACTTCCAATAGATGCTCAGCATCTGGGAGGAGGACTTGATAGGTCTTAAGAGTTCCTGCAGGAGGAAGCTTTCCACTGTGGGAGCTACTGTGCTGTTTCCAAAGTTGGAGCCCGGTAAGTTTAAACTGTCAATTGTGCTTCAAAAGAATTAGTGGGTTTGTTGGGGTTTTTTTGGTTTTTGGTTTGTTTTTTTTTTTTTTTTTGGGGCACTCAGGCACCTGCTTTCTCACATTGATTGTCCCAAATTTACTGGGCCCAAATTTACTGCAAAATCTGAAGATTACAGGAAGAGCTGGCTGGGTGGCAATATGTAATGTCAAAAAATACTTATAGGAACAGAGGATTATCCAGAGTCTAAAAAAAACTTCTTGCAAGAACATGTGTTCTGAGTAGCATACATTAAAAAGTACTGCTGTGAGGTGTTCATTTGAAAAAGCATTCTCGCATTTTCCCTTCTGAAATGTAAACTAGAGTAGTTCCTCAGATCATAGAATCTATGATAGATAGAGCACAGGGTAGCTTTTGTCCCCTAAAAATCTCTTTCCTGCTCCCAAGCATACTCTATTGCATTCCTATGGTGAAGCTGTGAGGAGGACAGTAGAATTACTGTGCTAACTAATAAATCCCTTTCCAAGGGAAACTGAAGTGAAGTGTATGGTACAAAGGACTGAATTATTCAGTAATGCACTTCCACATCTCCAGTGACAACTGCCGCTTTTCATTAGCATCATCAACCTTGTCTGTTGACATAATTTCTATATTCATGCATTTCTTGTAATGCAGCACAGAAGCACAAGTCACATGAACCAGCTGGGCCACATGTGTCATCTTGATTCCTTCATGTTGGTAACTCCCATCTTTTTTGGGTCATCTCAGGAATCTGAATAACCCTAGATAAACTCTAGTCCAGAAGCAGCTACATGTATTAAGTCAAATCCTAGCCTAGATAACTCTCCACCCCAACTCAATCACTGGACCAGAAAACCCTAAAAAACAAATGATATTTCAGACTAAACTGAGGACCTTAAGCCTCTCAGCAATAACCAGTTCTCATCCCTAGACTGGGGCCTGAGAAGCTATTCAAAAGCCAAATTTGATCTATATATTATTTTTTCCTAGAAGACTTCTTAAATGTCTATCTGAATCAGACAAGTCATTTGACACATCTCAAACTGGAAAAGAAGTCATGAGTACTACCAACTTGCTAATTGACACACTGCCACTCAAGATTTGCCCAATTTGCACATTGCCTTGAACAGAGAAATACAGAACCACCAGGCAGGTTTCTAGCCATAGAGGGACTATAGACACACAGACAAAATAAGGGAATACACATACACCTGTGAGCTGTTTACACTGACACTGTCTCGCAAACAAAGCCTGCTCTTGGGTTTACCTATTATCCTTTTTCTTAATCTTTTAGCAATGACAATTTAATCTTTCCTGTTTTCTAAACACAAAAAATTCAACAAAGTTCCATTCGTTTGTAACCAAGTATAACCATTTGGATACAGTAGTTTTGATATTATTGGTTAAAAGAGGTAGAAAGCTATAGTTGATTTAGTCTGAATATGGCAGACTGAGGCAATTAAAAGAACATTATGTATGGCTGAGTTAACTGTGCATCTATTACCAATATCTATTTGAAAACATTATTTCTCTTACACATCAGAAGATTCAGAAGATTTCAAGACAGTATTTATTGTAATCTAAACATATCAGGCTTATTCTAGAAACCATGCAGACAGTAGATCTTTCCTGGTGTCAGATAGTTCAGTTTGCATTTCGGCTTGATAGAGCAGCGCATCTTATGACCTTACTGTGACTTAGATTTTCCTTCTGCCTGCAAGTAAAACTCCTGCATCTACACAATGCTTTGCAAGAACTTCTGCTTTTACATGGGTGGGGAAGAGTGTGAAAACAATTTCATTTGATTACTGAAAAGTAACAGAAGTTTTAAAACTTTCCTTTCTTGAGGCAGAGGATGGGGAGATCCCGAACAGTTAGGGATTTGGCAGAGCTATTCTGTCTGGTGCCTTCAGCTGACTTTGGTACCATCACAACAGACTTAGCTGCACGGACTAAATTAATCTGGTTAACTCACCCTGACAGCTCAGCTGGAGCAGAGGAACTTTGGAAGGGAAACTTGCACCATCAGTGGTCCACCCCATTAAGGCGAGTCATTGGCAGTTTAGGGCACAGTCTCTCTCAGGACAAAGCTCCTAACTGAGTTTGCACAGAACTCATACAGGCAATACAATTAAACAAAAACTGCAATGAAACAGAAAGAACTGCAGTCCAGGGATGACAAAGTAATTAATCCACAGACACCAGTGTTCACAAGCAAGGAGAAAGAAATCCACACTATGCATCACCAATGGCATACAAATGAAATATATATAAAAAACGGGTTTCTATTAGTCACAGAAAAAAAAAAAAAGAGGCAGCTGCAGCATAGATTGGGCAGCCTTATTCAGCCAGAAACCCTACCACCACTATTCCAGACCCCAATCTCTCCTACTCCTCCTCTGCTGTTTCATATCCCCAATTGCCAATGAACCTCATTAGCCTTCCTGCATGAAGCACCTGCTAATCCACCCATCCTTGTTAGCACATTCAAAAGCATCTGGCAGTCTAGAGAGAGGAAGTTAAAGCCTTTAATTCTATCCCTGCCAGATCCACTCACCACCACACGTTCAGGTTATAAACATTATAAATTGAAGAGACAGTGTATTCTGAGTTCACAAGTACCATCCCAAAATCATACATATGAATGAACAGAGTGTTCAGTGGTACCTGAACCCACTGGAGACTATAAAAAACACCTGAATACCGCCCTCAAGAGACACAAACAATTGCACTACAAAGCTGGAAAATACAAAAAGGCTTCTCCTACACCTCAACATTTGGTTTTCCCGATTTGAGTTCTGCGAACAGATCAACTTGTTCACTCTCTCTACAACCTATTCACATACTCCTATGGTCTGCTAGCTGCAGCAATTTGAGAAAGCACAGAGAATTACACTTTTCTTCAGTTTATCTAAAGAGCTTGATTAAACACAATCAACTCTTTGCAACAAGACACCATTGTGAGAAATACATTCATATTTATTTTTTTTCTTTAAACTGTGGTATACAAAGCTGGGGGGGAACAGAAAACCAACATATTTTTAAGGAGTCCTTATAAAAACAGATGGATGAATATCATGATTTCATTACATGAATTTAAGTTATTTTACATTATTTCATGCAAGCTGCAGGTGGAATGAGAAATCTATTGGAGAATTATGGAAATAGTGACCACACAACAAGCTGCAATTCTCTGACAACGTGGGGAACAGAAGTATAGTCATATTTTTTTACCACTAGAGAACTGACAGGGTTATATTGAGCAGCTCTCCCAAGGACATGCAGGAAGTTTATGGTGCTGTTGAGAAGTAAACAAGATGACAAGCCCCAGACTGGAGCTTTTGTTACAAGGTTCAAACATGAACATAAAATGATTTGATAAAACCATTTTATCAAAACAGTTTGACAAGAATTTGATGCTTAGTTGCTTCAGTCTTGATTTACTGCACACAACTTGTGAGAGTGATCTCCAACATTTAGTAGAGATTTTAGAATTCATCTGTTATCATGGACTTTCTAATTTGTGTTGTCTAGTGGCTTCTGCATAGCCTTGTGGAAGTATACCAGGCAGCATTCATCTAGTTCAAAGCAATTTCTGCCCCTCATCACAAAAAGGAGATACTTTATTCCTGCAGTAAACAGGTTTGCTCCTATTGTGTTTTATAGTTAATTGCAGTTACTGTTAATTTTCATTCTCTTATTACTCTTTGACCAGCCTTTCCCACTAGCAAGACCTTGCATCCTGGTGACTTCAACAGCCACTCACTCATTTGTGACTCCAGCTTTCCAGACAACAGCTTCTACTACCTGAGGATCTGGTACAGTCTGGGGGTGGGGGAGAAGTAGCAGGGTTTGTTTTCCATGACCTGGTATTGCTTTATCAATAACAAACCTGGCAAACTGACCTTGATACCATGCAGTCTCATTCACCCAACTTAGAGCAGCAAAACCTCCAAAAAGCAGGCACTTCCCTGGAAACTTTTCCACATAAGGAAGCAAAAATTTGTCTTATTTTAACAGAAGCATAAAATCTGGATATCTGAATTCTAAACCATGCCCATGTGCTTGTCTGCTGTGAAGTAAAGGGAATTCAGCCTGTTAAAAAGAAAAAAAAAGGTTTGGAAACTCTGCTTTCCCCATTTTGTGGTTTTTTAAAACTTCATGTTTAAAAAAAGTATCATGGGATACTAGATGTCAGAAATTAATTTTTTTCAGTATAAGAGTCCAGACAGCTTGTAAATGGTCACATAAAAATAAACCAGTATATTCCCAGGAAATTCTTGTTGAAATATCAAATTTAAGCATTTCTCTCAAAAATTCTTTCCTTCTAATGTAGCTAGCCAAGCACTACAGATTCTAGAGGTTTAGAATCTTTAATGTTTAAGTTTTGGATGTATACTTGACATGTAACAACAGCAATTGTATGCAATAAAGGGTAACAGAATTGAAATCTCTGCTCAAATATATACAACATTCAGTAGCCACTCACTGATGCTACAAAGCATTAGTTTGACTATTAGTTACATTCAGAATAGTTTTAAAATTTACTCATAGCTATGTGTGAGCCAGAAGCAGGGTTTAGAGAAGCATTACTGAGAAGATCATAATTATATCAGCGTTGTTAGGAAGAGCAATAATTTCATCACTGGGCAAACAAGCCTCCAGCTATGTTATTTCATGTTGTCAACTAATTTATGTGTTTATAGAGTTCAAAAAACTTGACTAATATGGCAAAATGCATTTTCCTAGTTGACCACGCTTCTGTGTTTCTAAAAATAAAACCCAATGACTTTTGACAATGGATTATCTTGGCCTTCATCACAATGACCACCACAGAGAGACACCTCTTTCTCCTTCTAACATTAAAAGATCTACTGAGCTCAAAATTACAGTAATAATTTTCATTTACCAAACATCTATACATGGAGTACGCATCTTGTAGCTTTATAATACAACTTGATTACACAGTTCATCCAGCAAAATTCACTTGAGAATCAGCCAGCCATACTACAGAATTTAACTTAATTTACATCCATTTTCAGTCATGCTTGACTAGCCAGTGCATTAGCATGAAATTCACTCCTAAATTCAAGCAAGCAGGCCACCATTCAGTTACCAACACACATCATCTCTCCTCCTCTTCTACCATGTGGGAACCAAGTGGTGGCCAGTTAAGGCCATGCTGGCCATTCAGGAGGAGAATAAAACCACATCACTCTAAAAGCTTCCAATTAGATGCAGGTATAGTATTTTAGACTCTCTATTTCCGATTAATTTTCTACTGGTGAGTCCAGAAAGCACTTGCTCAGTGGATGGAAGACCCTGTTTTATTACCCTTTTCTTGCCTTAAAAGTACAGAGCATTCCTACCTATAAATCACCTACCAGAGGATTAGTTGTATGAACATCTCAGAACTACAGCCTGCCTGTACCAGGGAAATAATGCATGCTGCACATATTCAGCAATCCTATCACATGGGACATTATGACAAAGGAATAATATCTCCATGAAAATATTCTTACCGGAGGAAAAAAGTTCAATGAGCTACAAATCAGAAAGTTACGAACATTAAGTTTTCCAACTGAGAGACTCTGAGTCTCGTGTTCTTTATAGTTTTCTTTGAGGAAAAAAAAACCAACTTATTTTATACAAATATCCTTAATATGGCATATTTGTTTTCTATTAAAATCTATCATCAAACACATAGCAAAAGAAATTAAGTCCAAGCATTACAATTTTCGCATGCCATTTTCTTACAGGCTTCATGGTTTCTTTGTCTGCTGAAGCCATATACAGGGAGACCTAAGGAAAGAGTCGAACCAAACCCATGTTCTCACTGAGTACTACTGCTAAAAATGATGAACTTTGTCAATATTGCAGAACAATCCAAAAGCATCACATGTCCCACTAGACTCAAATAATCTCTTTGTTATTTTTAAAGCAAAAGTAAAGTCTGTAGTACCACAATAGGAAAAGACCAAAAGCAGAGGGCACTGCAAAATGCTTTGCATCCCTGCAAGAGAAGGAAACCATTTCAAATAGGTTAAAGAATCAAACGTTCAGCAATGACAAATAAACCCTCAATGGTGGTTTGTCTTCTGAATTAGGTCTTTTCTGACCCAACATGGACAGACAGTTCATCTGAATACATGAGCAGGACAGAGCAGCCAGGTACCTTGGATAATTAAATGCTGCTAGAATTACCAGCTTACATCATGCCCCTGTAGTTGTGGCCAATTACAAGCTTCAGGAAAACTAGCAAAACCACTGGAAGCCAAATTGCACATTAAAGAAGAAAGAATGCTTTTCTAAACCACGAAGGCAATATTATTCACAGAACACAAATATAAGCAAAGATCAGCCCAAATAATGTTCAAATCTGCTTACAAAACAAGAGCCCAAAGGAGCACAATGGCTTTACAGAGCTGTTGCTCCTCTCTTGGGATCAACCTGTGGAAGGGTTTTCATTGCCAGCATGGGGAAGATATGGCCATGTGCTCTAGTAAGGGCCCACAAGATCATCCTGGTAAGTTTTCTTTATGCAAGAAATACAAGTTGTTAGTTAAAATGGCAACTCTGCTACAACATTAAAAGAAATTGAAAATATCAGAGAGAAAAATATTAATCCAATGAGAAAAGTAGGTGGGGAGGGACATTAATAGCTTTGCATCTTTGCAATACCAGTTCTTCAGAGACAATGATAGCTGACAATGACTTTAGTTTATACAAGAAGTCTGAATACCAAGTGAGCCATTGTTAACAGGAAACCCTAACACTAAAAAAAAAAAAAAAAATGAAGACAAAAAGAACAAAGATCACATTGCTTGTCCATAGACAGTATTTGAGAGGTACCCAATTTTGAGGAGTTTGATGCTGTTTTAAGTAACGTCTCTGTTACTTCACAGAGTATGTTAAGTAACACACATACTTAATAAGTATGTCACTTTTAAGTAAATTCTATGTAAAGAAAAAGCCAATTAGATTTAAGAAAAAAAGTTGCAAGTTTAACTTTAAAGATATAAAAATACAAAATTTCAAAACCAATTTTTTTTCTGCTCTATTTATCTTCAACTGAAACAGACATTTATTTTGCCTACACAGTATTTATTTTGCTGAAGACAAAAAATGTGATCAGTATTTTTCCAAAATGAACCATGTTTATTTGGGTTGGCAGCAGGGAGAGCTTTTTTTTGAGTCACATCCATGCCCTGCCACCTGTGGTAAGAAGCTTGTTTTGCAACAGAACAGTGCTAAATTGTGGATGAGCACTGGAAAATTTAATTAAAACTCACTTCAGAACCAACACATCCTGTAAGCATCTCAGGAAATGTATAGGTTCATCATTAAATTCATTAGCAAGTTTATAAAATCCAAAACCCAAAAATCTGTTCAAATATGCATGAACACACACACACAAAAAGCAACCACCCCCAGTAATGCAAATTCTCTTGGACCTCGTGCATTGTGGCAAGGCCCCTGGAGTAAGGCAAACATGAACGACCATCTGTTATTTTTGTCTGCAAAGCAGCAACTTCCCCCTGATGAATCTTTGATAGCAGCCAAGCAATGGCAGCAACTGCTGTAGCAGGAGCTGACAGCCAGCAGCCTCAGCCTCCATTTCTCTTTTCACTCATCCTGAATGTTAAATGGCTGCTTCAAACCCAGGGGTAGCTCTTTACATATTAAAACCAAACATGCCTTTTCTGCACTTTCATTTAAATTACAGCAAATGAAGGGATGTGTCAGGGAGCAAGTGAAGGGAAAAGAAAGAGAAAGAGCCAGAGAATGAAGAACCCCCTCAGGGAGCATTCCTGGTGCCAAAGAGATACTTATTTTGAAGCACCATCTGTCAAGAGCTACTTGGAGCTTTTTCTTTCTTTCTTTCTTTCTTTCTCTGCCTTAATACCCTCCCCCAGGTTTTACCATCTCACTTGCTGTACTAAGTGGTAAACCTCTCAAGCTCACCAAAAAACCACTTGGCCTTTGATTGCTTGAGTGGCAGAAGTGTTATTTCGGGACAGACTGAACTACAGTGAAAGTCAACATTAGGTTCCAATTAGGTGCTGCTTGGATGCAGCAGACACTGCCTGCAATTATTGACTTATAGCTTCTTTTAGCATTGCTAGAGTACAAGTTTCAAGACAGAAGACAGCAAATCTGAGATTTGCCCCAAAAGTGTAGATTGGGCTGGCAGCTCGACTGTAGTCCCTGTCCCATGTGGCTGCTGGATGGTAGCATTGAACCAACCTCCATAGCAGTACAGTCACAAAACGGAGAAAAAAGTTAGCTTGTTCTGCACCACTATAACATTCTGACACCTTCCCCCATTTTATAGTAACCTATACATTATCTGACCTTTCATTTAGAGCAATTTAGTGACAGACTTCAGCCAGAGGCTGTTTCTTGACTTGTAAGTGAGCAATATGACCTTCATATCTTCCCAGTACAAGTTTGTGTAGAAAATTTACAGTGGAATGCAAATGTTTAGATTAATGATTTACTAGCATTTATACGCCATATCTACGTTATCTCTGAAAACTATATAGAGACTGTAATAATCATGACAGATCACAAGTTCTTGGTCCTAAGGAACAATATATTTACCATCAGCAACAGGAACAGCAAGTCCAACACGGTTCTAAACCAGGAAATTAGGCATTGCCAGAAGATCTGGCTGGGAAAACAAAGCATGTTTTGCTAAAAATTCTGGGCCTTTTTTCACTTGATTTCTTCTGTCTTTGGTCAACTCCAGGACCTTTTGAAATGTTTATGCAAGCAGAAGAGAAACAGGGACAGACCCATCCATAGATAACCAGTAGACAAGCAACTGAAGAGTTTTCCGTCAAGGTGTAGTACACACCAATTCTGGAATTGAATTCACATGCCTCTTTCTATAATGCCAGACAAGATCTTCAGTGAAATCCCACAGTTCAAAACCATAAATCCAGATCAAAATAAAAGACTTCCAAGACTGATTTTAAAAACAATATTGTGGTTAGATTTGTTAAATAACATTTCAGCTTTTAAAATGTACTCTCTTTTTTTTGCACTTTTATTATGAAAAATTATGCTTGGAAAGCCTACATTTACTGAAAAGTTCAGACATTCAGCCTTTTTAATAAAGTCTGAAGGAAAATATCTAACCATAGATTTTACCATAGAATAAGCCAGAGCAGTTGGTAATAGTAAGCATCAAACCTGACCTTTCAGAGGCAAGAGTGAACTTCAGCTACCAACTATTTTGTCATTTCTTATTTAAACAATTCATTTTCTCAGGTATTACAGACTTCTGGCCCTTTAGCAATGTCACTATCCTTTTCAGAAAGAATTTATTCCTCCCGCAGCATTCTTGTATACAACTACAACTCCAAGATATGAGACAAGTATCTACTTTGCCCTACTATTCACCTTACAATTTTCTTTGTTCAGTGAACCAGAACAGCCTGTCGGAATATATCAGGATGCCAGGTCAGCAAGATGCTGAACAAGGTACTGAAAGACCCAAAGAGTTTTAAGCATCAGAAGAGTCTTGCCAACTTCAGTGAGATCATTCAAGTCTACGGAGATGTGCGTGCACTATGCTGGGGACCACACACAATCCCCAAAGCACTGCTAGATTCATAAACAACTTTCCTCTAGAGTCAATCATGAAAAGTAGAGAACATGATTATTTGCAAAGCAAGTGTTTCTGCACAATTCTGAAGGTAAAACATAGTAAACTCTTATACCTAGTGGGAAATACAAGAAATCTTCAAATATTTTCAGCAGCAGTCAACTTGTCCAGTCAGGAGCTTGATGCATTGTGGGAAACAGTCAAAATATGTAATACCAGTGTCAAAGTTAAGCAAACAGAATGTGAACAGCTATTTTGGAAAACAAAGACAGCACTCACCATTTCTATTGTTTTTTTTCACCCCCCCGTCAATGAATACATTTGTATTTTGAATTTTAAAACAGAAAATTAAGTCATTAAGCATTTTTATTCACCCACACCCCCCTCTTCTGAAATAGGTTTCCTTAGTTATAACTAAACTTCCCTCAGTTTTTCTGCCTCATCAGTTTTCTTATCCTTTCATTGATATATTCTCCCTGATGGGCTGTCTTGTTGTTGATTCCTCTCCCCCCATCCCATTTCTGTATTTTAACATGCTAGCTTAACCTCACTCTGTACGAAACCCAACCCAATCTTCATCTCAGCTTGCTTTACCTTGACAGGGGATTCTTTTCCTACAAGGCTTTTGACTGAAGCTATAGCATTGCCAGCTGTGTTCTGCAGTCTCTAAACCTCTTCTTAAAACAAACAAAAACCCACCCTTAGTGCTACCTGGCAGAGAAAGAAAAGATGTAACCCAGATCAGTGTGATTATTGTTCAAGCAGAAACAGCTGAGCAGCAAACACCAGGAATTTAGTTGTCCTTCCACCCAGCCACTGTTTTCACTAAAGGGTATTTCATTTGAAAGCCTTCAGAATTACTCCTGATTTACTCTAGTTCAAAACAGTAACATCTACTCTAACATATTCCTTTCCCCCAAAGGCACAGCCAAAGAACCTAAATTACAGTTCATGTTCAGGAAGAGACAAACAGTCTGGAGAAGCTATATAGTATGTGAATTCAAAGAAAGATTTCAATCGTTATGAATGTTTTACCTCCAGTATTTCTCAATCCTAACCCCATCCTAGGCAAAAGCTTAGCAAAGCCCACTATTTATACAGCCTGATTTTAATTTAATTTAAAAAGTATTTACCATCACTAACAGCTCAAATGAACACATATGAACATATTCAGACATCACATGTGCCTATGTATCTCTGAATATATAATACACATTATATACAGAGACATCTTTCATACAGAACAGCAAGACAGACAATAAAAATATCATCCAATCACATGCTTCTACAGTGGCTCAAAGTGCTTTAGAGATAGCACCTCATAATGTGATAGTGATTGCTTCCTTATATTACATTTTCCCCAGGTACACAACTAAGTTTTGCCTTCCTCCTTTAAGACAAAAAGGAGAATTGGACCATGGATAAGGCAAAGACTTGATCATCACCATCACCAGACATTGGTGTCTCAGCCTTAAGGGTTTAATAAAGACTGTATGCAATCTGTGCCTGCTTTTGGATTAAAAAACAAGCTTGAAAGAGGATTTGGAAACTATTGGAAACTTAAGAATTGTGTTTCAGATCAAAATCAGACTGATACCATCTCTAATCACTACAACATATTTATTTTGTCCCTGAGCTCAGAGAGTCCTAGTTTTTAGGCGATATTAATTTTGTTTTCATTATGTCATACCAAAGTACATCTTACATACAATGCTATTTACAAAAAGGACTGAAGTTAAGGTTTAGCTCCCTGGAGATTTTGCCTCAGTGCTGGGATCTAGAATTACAGGCAAGACATGCTCTGTGTCTGCACCCATCTTCTTAGCTGTTGCATCTTGCTTTTATCTGTTTTGCCTCACGTTAGTGAGTTCACTATTGTATTTGTACAGCCAGTAGCCCATGAGTGTCCTACAGCTGGTTGGGAATCCAAATACATCAGTGGAAAAATAACTACCAAAAGTTCAGCTGTTATCATATTTCTCAAGTACTAAAAATAACAATCAAGAACATAAAGTGATCATAAATAATCATAATACAATTACCTAATCTTGCAAGGGTTTGGCCAGTTGCCAGAAGTTCCACAGTCATCTGTAAAATCCCCATACTGGAAGGATTGCTTCATTTACAAGACATTATTTACAACACATTATTTACAACAGCCAATAATACAGAAGAATTACAGACACATTTTTGCACGTGTATCATATCAAGTTTCACAAGCATTCATAGATCAAAAAGATCTCAAACAGTATATATTGCTTATCTTCACAATATATTGCATGAATTGGGAAGCCTTGCAATGTGTGGTTTTGCAAATGTAAATTTGTTTGTATCACAAACTCCACAAATGACAGCATTTGTTAAAAATAGGAGTACAGTTTGGAGTGCTTTACCTCTTCACTTCTATGCAGTCATTTTTTTCTCCAAAAGGTACACATGCTGTGGCATAAGGAGCAAAACTGTTGACAGATGGCAATAAAACACCACAGTCCCATAATTGGGGCTTATATTCAAACATCCCTGCCAGTTTGGAATCTAATCGCCAATAAAACAATACCATGATATTTCCACATCCAATGCTATCATATTTTGCTGAAGTAACACTTGAATCCACTAGTAAATTCTGTTCTCCCAGAGCAAAACATTGACTCCATTCCATTCTGACACAAGACTATAAATCCACATACAGTAGTTCCGTTTTGAATGAGAACTTGCCTCTCATCCCTGAAGTGCTCTCACAGAGTTACTGCCAGTGCCAGTATGAAAACGCTAGAGATTTTTTGTATATCTGGTTGCAGCACCTATGTGTTTTAGCCATCTCTTATTAAAACGCAAAATGGTACAACTGACACAGTAAACATTGTTTTGATAAAAGATCCAAGTGAACCAGGAGTAAAATATGCAAGCTTTGCTTTATTAGGTCTGCCTGCAGTCCACAAATTCAGATGAATTCAACAGTCAAGGCATCTAATTCTGACTTATCAGACAACAATCATCACAAAATAAAGCTGATGAAGTAGGATACTAATTCTCATTCTGTCTATGGCTGCTTTTAACTAGAGATACATGTATATGACAGATAAAAACAGCCTTGTTTCAAAGATACTGAAGACTATGGCCAATCATCATTCCATTTATTACTACAGGCTGCATTGACTTTCCCTTGTTCAGCACAGTCATCCCTAAAAATCCTTGAGGATTTCCTGGAAGCTCATGGACTGATGCTGGAAGCCTTCATACAAACATCTTTTTTTTTGTACTACCATGAGATTTTTCCTAACTTTAACTTCCCCGTGTCGTGGTTTAGGGACAGCCAGAATAAGCACCACACAGCTGTTCCCTCAC
>NW_010117120.1:0-552 GCF_000699245.1 Pterocles gutturalis
GGGACCGGGCCGGGAGCTCGAGGGGCTGGGCCGGGTCACCGGGCCCGGGGCTGGGCCGTGCTTCAGTCCTTCCCGGGAAGCCCGGGGCTGCTGCTGTTGGAGCTGCCGTTATCGCGGTTATTTGTTTGGACGCGGTGAATTGTTGAGGAGACGATTATAGCGATAACGATATCACCTCTGCCCACAGCTATGCATCTCTATATATCTGTATATAGTTATCTTAGGTGTATCTAGCTGTGTCTATACAGCCGCGTCTCTATATCTCTCCGTCTGTATCTATACCGATACATCCATATTTATGTTCCTCTATATCCACATTTTTACCTACCTATAACTATATACCGATATCTATATATTTATGTCTATATATCTGCACATTTTCGTTTTCCATCTGCTGTATCTGTTTATTTTTATACCTCTGTTTCTCTAGATCTCTAGCCTTATATCATCTCTTTCTATATCATCTCTGTCGGTGTCTGCAGGGCCACAGGACAAGCCTACCGCGTTTTTATTTTCAGTGCAATTCTCATAATTTTTGGCACTTTCTTTCCC
>NW_010117121.1:0-664 GCF_000699245.1 Pterocles gutturalis
CCCACCCTGAGCCTCGTGGTTTCTAATGCCAGGAGCCCAGGCTCACCTCTGCTCACCCCGGGAAACACTGGAGGCACTCAAGGACATCAACAGTGTTAAGGGAGACTTTAAATTCCCGTGTTTTCAGAGTTAATGTGTTCTGTACTGAAAGCTCCAGCTTCCGTTTATCACAGCTAGAAGCCAAACCATGACGATGGCAGCCCTGGCTCCAAAGGCGATGCACGGGCTGCCCTCCTCCTCCCTCTGTCACTCTGCCCAAAGCAGTTTCGTTCAGTTTAACCCCTCAGGCTGACACACCTGCCCAGGGACCGAGCAGGTACGGTCTTCGTGCCATCAGCCACAGCCAGAGTGATACACTCAGGGCCAGCCCGCCCAGCCTGGGGACGGTGCTGGCGGCACAAGTGACACGCCATACACAGCACTCGGCTGGTCAGTAAGACTAGAACGGATCCATCCATGCCACTGAATGTGTATTGATGGGGTACACTACCAACAGACCCGGGCAAAGTGGATACACCACGGGATTTACACACACACTGGGGAGCAGAGACACACGCCACACTGAGCTCAGCGCTGTTGGAAATGACGTTGTTGTAAGGAACAAGGATTTATAATGACGGGATGCAGCACACAGATGCAACCTTCAATGATCAGCCCAGCACTG
>NW_010117121.1:687-989 GCF_000699245.1 Pterocles gutturalis
TTGACAGTTATTGTCGGCATAGCTGCCATCAGCCCCAGGTGAGGACCTAGAAACCACTGGGACCATTTGATGGTTTAATCCCTCCCTGCTGGTCACTGCTAATGCTGATCCCTGCTTCACAGCACAGTGTCACCATATCCCCATTCCCGAAGCATAACTGGGGCTGTCCGAAAGCATCTCCCCTCCCTTTGAGAAAGGTTGCGGCGCGGTGGTGAATCCAGCCGTCCTCCCATGCCATGCGCTCCCGCAGAGGACAAGCCACCTGCAACACCATTCTGGAAAAACACATTTTCAATGCTCTG
>NW_010117122.1:0-5325 GCF_000699245.1 Pterocles gutturalis
CCCCGCTTGGGGCAGGGGAGGGCAGGATCGCTGCCTGGAGCTGGCAGCTGCGCACCACAGTTTGTTCCCGGGCCGTGGCACGTCACAGAGAACAGCATCGCTCCATGCGCAGCGGCCGGCCAGGTCACACAGCACTGGGGGGCAGGCGGTGCCGGACCACGCTGCCGTCCCGTCCCGGGGGAGCATCCCTTAGGAGTGCTCCCGGCAGCCACTGCCAGGTGCTCTTGGAAAGGAGGCCGCGAGGTTTGACCAGCTTGAATTCATCTCCCAGCCCCAGCAGAAAAGAGAAGGTCCCATGGTGCTCAGTGCAGAGCTGAGCCTCGTCCCTGGCTGACAAGTGGCTGTGGACTGCGCACAAAAATGCTCTAAAGCTGACGGCACCAAATGTTTCTTCTCCACCTAGCACAGTTGTTTGGGACTCAGTTAGAAACAAAACTGCATCTTGTAGTTTTTAATAAAGCTCTTGGCGAACAGTTCAAACACTGGGGGGGAAGCGGGAGAGAGAGGTTGAATTTATGGGAGCGGGAGATCATTTGCTTTTTTAGGAATTGGAAGAGATTAATAGTGTGTGAAGGCTCTTGGACTCATTCCTCACATAGCAGAATGGTCAGGAGACTTACCGGCTTCGTGTTCTTCATTCTGCCTTCCCCAGGTGGCCTAGAGGCTGTCTGGACTGCGGAGTAAAAGGACCAGGGAGCCGTCCTGCGTCAGCCCCCGGGGAGGAAGGTGGCTGCAGCACGCTGCAGGATGGAGGAGCATCGGCTGTCGCAGAGCCTTGCTTTGCTGTGAAATTAAAGAGAGAATTAATGTTCCTGTAAGTGCTGCTTGTGCGGGAGGGCAAGGGCGACTGGGGCTGTGGGGAGCACAGGACAGCAAAGCAGGTTCGTCCTAAAGGCACGTACCCCACCCGGCCCCCCAACCGCTGGTGGCACCGAACTGTTCCCCACGAGAGCCACGCTCAGGGAAGGTCTCTGTCCTACCGCCAGCACGCTGCCATCAGCGCATAGCGTGCCAGGTGGACCCCAAAGCCAGGAGAGATGGGGAGGGAGAAGGCAGGAATTTCCTAAGTCCCACTGAATGGCCCAAAGCTTCCTCCCCACAGCCAACAGCCGCCACCGGCCTCACGGCACACGGAGGGCAGCGGGGATGGGGGAGAAGCTGCACATGGGGAACCACAGGTCGTGGCTCCAGGACGAGCCAGAGGCTGCGCTGGGCAGGCAGCTCCAGGGCTGGGACCTGGCTCGGGCATCGCTCCAGACCTTACAGACCTCATCATCCCGCCGGGCCCGGGGATGGCAAACCGCCCTTTCCCCAGGGGCCCGTGCCGATCGCAGCCTTGATGGACACACCGTGAGGCAGCAGCTGGACATCCTCAACATCAAAGGCAGGATGCGCAGGTCACCCGGAGAGCGTGGACACAAGAAGCCACCGACCATATCCCCTGCCTGAAGGAACAGTCATCGCCCCAAAACCAAAGTTATGCTGGAAACTAGATGAGAGGATGGGCATGGAAACTTGCTTTCCGTTGTTGGGTCACCATTGGAGTAACATCGGACAGATCTCCAATTCCTCCGCGCTGCCGTAGCCGGGAAATCGCCGGCCAACACCCCTGTCCCTTGGCTGGGTGCAAGGGTGGTACCGAGAGCCTTCAAAACTCCACAGCCAGCCACGGAGAGCGTCAGCTACGGAGAATGAACCTCCTGTGCTGCTCTTTGAGTGTCTGCCATGCTCCAGTGTGGGGACAGAAGGTTGCAGTGGCACATCATTGCATTCGTTGCATTTTGGGGTGTCAATGACTCCTCAGAAGGTCACGATCAGTCTTATTTTTCAAATAATATTAGGAAATACAATGTTTGCTCCATCTGAGAATGAATGAGGAACTTGAGCAGAACTGCTCAACATGAAAGCTCCTGGACATCTGGAAAGGATTAGGCAGGAAGGTGCCTGGGACGAGGGGTTCAGGGGAGTTCAGGAGACACCTACTGTAGATTTGTTTCCACGGAAGGAGGGAGGAGGGAGAGGGTTGAGGAGAAAAGCAGGAAGCGAGGACTGAAATAAAACCTGCGCAGGACTGGCAGAGCAGGCAATGAGAACAGCTTGAGTACTCCGGGAGCAAGAAGAGCAGAAGGGGCGGCCCCGGGCGGCTGCTGTGAGCGACATGGGACACACGGCGGTGGCACAGCGCTGCCACGTCGCTCCTTGTGCCCACCATGCAGGGACAGGCAACGGACCCTGCGCTGAGCAGCCCAGACGTGTCCCTGCTCCGCGCACTTCCACAGGATTTGCAGGTTTTACCCCCTGGGGCTCACCAGCAGCTCACCAGGGCAAACGCTGGGGTAAAGCCAGGAGCACCAAACACCAGAGCACAGACAGCTCGGAGCAGAGCTACACAGCCAATTAATGTCGATGGCAGAACGTTTGTTTTATTTCTGAGTGGATATGCAGTCACGCAGCCTCTGGGGCCCTGCAAAATCACAGAGGAGTTCTGCTTCAGGCCAAGAGGAAAGTCTCAAAGAATAAGCACGAAAACCACAGGGGCTTGTGAAACCCATGCCTGGTTTATTAAATGACTCACGAAGCTTTTTATCACATATTTCTGTCTCCAACTAACTTTACACAAATTCAGGTGCCAAATTCTTTGTCTTTTTCCTAAATATGGACCCTTGTAGTAAATTCAATTTTGAAATCTGTTTGAAATCCGTGAGCTTATGAAGCAAAGCTTCTGGGCTTCTTCTAAAAGCCTGGAGTTTCCCACAGCAGGTCCTCATTTCTGCAGCAGAACTGTGGAGACACCACCGCATCAGAAGCTAACTTTCACCCTACATGAAAAAACAAACTAACCAGATAGAAGTCAGATGCTCTCTGTAAATGTTCATGGGTATTCAAATTTAGTAACCAATTTTCGTTTGTGCTTTGCCCATAAGTGAAGAGTAACCATTTTCCAATTAAGTTAGCAGGAGGTAAAGCTGAAAATCAAAGCACAAGCTTTGTGTTTCCCGAAAATTTCACTTTAACAAGGTAGCTCCAGCTGCTAACTTTGTTTTATTGCATTCCTGAAAGACAGATCTCCATGCAAGAATACTTTCAAGAGCTCTGCTCCAAAAATAAAGGCACTCAGATTTACTTTTATGGTTAAGTATCTTTTACCAGTTAGTCTCAGAGCCCTTGATGCTGCCCTCACCCACCGGCCTCGTGCAGGTACCGCCCAGGCTGGAGACCCCAGTCCCGCACTCGGTGGGTGCGTGGTTGCCATTCACCAGGTCGCTCAGCAGCACGCGCCCAGCACCAAGGGCAATGGCTAACGAAGCTCCCCTGCGCTGCTCCACTACCTGGAACCTAAACACAGGAGGTGAATTTCTAGAGCTGGGAGGAGTTTGCAGCTAGAGTCAAAGCTTGGAAAAGGAAACTGGACGAAATTGCTCACTGCTGTGGACAGGAAAATAAATGCTTTGTACTGCGCTGATGCTGTGATGCAACCCACAGCGCCAGCAGCACGCTGAGAGTGTGAGTCAGGGACAGGTCACGGTGACGCAGAGCCACTCAGGAAGGACGGAAAGTGCTTTGCACGCTGAAGCATCTGTACCAAGGCTGCTGTCCAGCCATTTGCTAAATAAACTGCGCTCGTGGCTGATCTGCCAAACCAGCATCTCCACTGCATCATCTGCTTTACCTTCCGCTGAAGCAGCAGGACTCCATTCCTCGCTCCCCTGGGTAGGAGATGGCCAAGTGAAAAGCTCCAAACTTTGACTCGCAGCACAGTTACGCTGCTCTCACACGGGGGCTGTAAGGGATGCACGTGGCAGAAGCCACCCCTCAAGCCACAAGAGCCCCCCCGCAGCTGGTGGAGGACAGGAGCAGTGCTGGGAGTAGAACCCTTAACGCCCTTCCCCTGGGAAACGCTGATTTCACCAGTGACACCCAGAAGCCATTCCAGTGCCAAGAGGGTGATGTTATTTTTCTTTGTAATTAAAGCTGCACATAAAGCACCATCCCATGAGGACCTGTCAGCTGGTGGGGAGCGCTGGCAGCCCCCGCAGTGGCTCTCCACAGGTCGAGCAGTGCCCTCAGGTGGTCACACCGACTGCCCGGGTTTCAGACCTGCTTTGCCATAAAAACGGGGAGCACAAGCACAGCAAATACAATTCTTTATTTGTCCTTCTCTGAGAAGCCACCACAGCTCTTATCAAATATGTGTTACAGCGGATCAGTGTTCTGTGTCAGACCCCAGGTGTCTGTGCCCCCCCATAATCACATTTTCAAGCCAAATTTGCTCCTTTCTCTTCAATGTACAGGCAGGATGAAAGCAAATGCATTGCTCAGAGGCACAAGGTACAAACTATTTTTCAGCCCTGATTTGACACCTTTTATTTATAAGAATGGGACCTAAACATCTTTCTTACATGGTACCAGCCTGCTGGACGTTATGTCACACTCGCTTACTTGCAGCACACCTCAAGTTAGTAAGTCTCAGCATTTTTTTGAGTATACAAAATACTCATGGCAGGGAAACGAAAGGACTCCCTTCCATCTTCATGACTCGTTCAGCTCAGCCTCTTCTTCAGACACCACGTCCATTTCCACTTGAAAATGAAACAGTCCGAGCATTTCCTACTGAGGCCAAGCACCCAACTCATTCAGCTTCCCAAACGCACCCGTAAAGCTTCTTCAGTTCATCATCCTCTGTGGTCACCTGAGAACACACCAGACACTTGTAGCTGGTCCACGTCAGTCCCTCCCGCTCTCTGTCAGGAGCCTGGTGAGCAGCACAGCTCCCGGTGGTTGTCCACAAAGAGAGAGATCTTCAGAAGCGTATCTGAGTTGGAAGGAAACACACAACCCCATTAGCTAAGCACATTTTACCTGTATTCTGTACCTACAAAAATTTAACTGGTTTTTAATAAGCAATAAAGTAAAGTAAGTAAAGCCAGCTTAGCAGAGCCAGTGGAACGGAACCCTGAGCCCCTTGTCACACTGTGAGGAAGGATGTCACCCCCAGCTGTGCCCAGTGTGTGACAAGGAATATTTACACCTGAAGTAATTCACAAGATCCCAGAGCAGGTTGCAAAGAACAAGAACAAACTGAGCAAGGTCACCCGCTGCAACTGAGACCAGCACAGCCAGGCTGGCTCTGTGAGCGGTCTCCAGGGCTGAGGCACCAGCACGGATCCCAAGGAAAACCCCGCTGGCTCTGCTGCAAGCGGAACTACCTTGAACGACGTCGCCCTTGTAGCGCTCCAAAAGCCTCTCCCAGGACTGCGGGAGGGCTTCCATCTCCGCCAGGCTGTCGCAGCGGGCACGCAGCAGGAGCAGCTCGCTCTCCAGGTA
>NW_010117123.1:0-214 GCF_000699245.1 Pterocles gutturalis
CGCTGTGCTGCTTTCGGGCGGCGGGTAGCGAGGAGTATTCTCGGTGTCTCCCGCCGTAGCTCCTTCCGGAGGTGGGGGAGGTCTCCAGGCCTCTCTGCTCGCAGCCGGGCCTGTCCCGGGGTGATGCACTGGCCTCGGCCTCTCCACCGCGGCCCGGGGTCCCCGCCGGGGAAGGCACTGCGGCTGGCCGGCTCCTTGGCTTTTCTGTGGGGCC
>NW_010117123.1:245-21137 GCF_000699245.1 Pterocles gutturalis
CTGGCAGGTCCCTCCGTAGACAGGGTGTGGGGATCCCCTAGAGGGTCGTTGGCTTCTCCCCGCCAACTGAAGCCGAGGGCTTCCTTGAGAGTTTACTGGTGATTATTTTTTTTCCGGCGTGAATTAATGAGCTTAAAACATCCTTACAGAAAAAGTGCAAGGCAGCCACCAGTGCTTCTGGCCAAGGCAGGTGTAATAGGGAAAGTATATCTGTGTATCCAGAGCTAAAGCGATAGTTGTTTTCACTGAAAGTTTTGTGGGGTTTTTTTCCCACAGACAGCATTTTGAGTATTATACTGAAGAGAAAGCAGCAGAACTGCACATAATACATAAATAACACAAATCGAGATTGATCATGAAGACCTTTTGTGGAAGAGCTAATCCAACCACTGGTGCAATGGAGTGGTTAGAAGAGGATGAGAACTACGACTACCATCAGGAGATTGCAAGGTATGCTGGAAAAAATAGCTTGTTGTTCCACTAAAGCTACAAAAAAGAACAAACCCAATTTGTTTTCATGGCAGTTTTTGGCTTTATTGCTGTAGAAGTTCCAAGGACAGGAAATGAGCAGACTGTAGGACAGTCTAAATGTTGCAGTGCCCTGTGTTGTACAGGCCAGAACAGTAAATGGAGAATTTTGTCAAGTGTCCTCCAACTAGGTTCCTTCTATTTTCTTTAAACGCTTTCTGAGTTGCTTGTCTTAATGCGCATAGTGACTGAGTTGTGGCAAAATATACTGACTAAATTTCTTTTAAATCTCCAGTGCAACAAATAATTAGCAGTTGTCTGTTCCTGTAGTATATTTTTAAGAGCTTAATGTAACAACCAGAGAAGTTGGGGAGATTAGATTTTGGGGTATTTTTAAGTAGTGTGACCCATGAAGAAATGGAGACCAAAGAAATTTAAATCTTGGTGACAAATTATAGACCATTAGTAGGCTGTCTTTCATTGCTGTGTATTGCTCTGTAGGAACCTCCCTCTGTCCCAGCTGTTAGTTAACAGCTGTTTGTCCTTGGGTCTCCGTATTGGGTCTATTGCTGAAGAGCGGATATATGCCAGCAGTTAATTAGTTCATTTATATGCTGATGACCAGATCACTGAAATGACCTTATTCCTTAGATTTGGGAAACAGGTCAGAACCTCAGAGCATGCCAGTTGTCTGCGCATTTATGCACCATAGAGATCAATTGCTGTAGTAAGACAAAACAAAGGAGACCATGTAAGATCTGGCAGTTTTGTTGTGCTTTGCAGTAGACAGTATTTTGACTGGAATTTTTTTTGTTGTAGGTCACGCTATGCAGATATGCTTCATGATAAAGACAGAGTAAGTATAGAAGCAAAAAACTTTTAAATGGTGAGAAAACACCCATTTAGTTTCTCTTAAATAGCTGTCACTGCATGATTTTACAGGTTTTTCTGAAAGATGAAGTGATCAGATTTGTATCCTTTAAGATACCAGACGTGCTTGTAGATCAACAGATGCTGCCTTTCATCTGACTCAAATGTCCAAAGATAGTGTATTCTTTGGAAAGGCTTGATAAGTCATTTGGAAAGGAATGTCTTACAGTAGACAATTATGGAGTCAAGATAAGCATATATTTCAATATGTATACTGTAGCTGACAGATGACAGCATTTGGGTTTTTTCCTGTTGTTAATGCTGTATGCTTGTAGCCTCACTTAATGACACATAACCAAAACACATGTTGCTTCTCATGTATGAATGTTGTCCAGTAGATGTAGAGAGGGGTCTAAATCCAGGATACTTTAGCTCTTGCGCTGTCATGCGTACTGTATGACTATTTGAATGGTGCTGCAGGGGAAAAGTAATCAGAAAAACAGTAGTATCTTATGTGGATCTTCTTATTATTTGCTCCAGCAAATATATTGTATTTGTAATTATGAATGTGCTATGAATAGCTGACTGATGAATGACCATGTGAGTATTGTGATAAAAATTGATGTGCGTTAAATGGATTGATGCCTCCAAAAACACTTACTTTTGCTGAAAATGGCTTTCGTGTGACTGTATAGCATAAAGAATGTCTGTAGGTCTTTAATTATAAACTCATGGTTGAAGAATGCAAGACTTCTTCACAAAAATTAAAAGTATAAATGGATAAAGAGTTGCTGATGTTTGTTTTTTTTCTTCTCTACAGAATGTGAAATATTACCAAGGTATTCGTGCTGCAGTGAGCAGAGTGAAAGAAAGAGGGGAGAAAGCAGTTGTTCTAGACATAGGGACTGGCACAGGACTCCTGTCCATGATGGCAGCTTCAGCAGGTGCAGATTTCTGCTATGCAATTGAGGTAAGCACTTGTTGCAGCTTGCACATACTTCTGCATGCGTGTTCAAAGACTCTTTAGAACTTTGGTGCAGTTGTTCTTCTGCATGATCAGTGGAGTGGATGCATTTGCTGTTTTGTATTGTGGCTTCTGAAATGCAAGCTTGATACTTTTATGTGTACAAGTCTCTTGGGGCCTCTTTTGATGCATATATACCTTTATTTTTGAAAATAGCAAGTTTGTTTAATGTAAATGCTAAAGTATTGTTAATGTGTATTCTTGTCTTTCAAAAGTTAAATTGGAGTAGCTTTTGGAGACAGCTGATAGTTTGTAACTGGCATTGGAGCTCTATGAAAGTCTGAAGCGAGGCTTGCTGTCATGTGTGTTAATGAACTTCAAACATAGGAAAAGATGCAGATGTTAAAATTTTTGTGGAACAAAATATGCTGCATTCTGTGTCAGTGTCCTTTAATTTTTGAAAGCTAATGTTAATTTACTGGTTTGTTACACTCTTGCTATTTACAGGTTTTCAAGCCCATGGCTAATGCTGCTGTGAAGATAGTGGAGAAGAACGGTTTTCGTGACAAGATCAAGGTAATCAACAAGCACTCCACTGCAGTCACAGTTGGTCCAGGTGAGAAAACTAGGCTAGCGTTAAAAAAATTGGCAAGTACCTCAAAACCATGAAGCAATATGTCTTTTTCTTATTTTCTGAATGTTTTTAATTCATTGTGAACTTCTGAAGGAAGATAATTTTCAGTCTTCAGCAGGTTCTCTTAACAGGAATAAGTTGGGGGTTTTTTTAGTTATTTGTGTTTTCAGGGTAGCATCTTCATGAAAGACATATAAAGTCTTAGTATTACAGTATTAAATTGTGTCTTGTAGATGGAGATATGCAATGTCGTGCAAACATCTTGGTAACAGAATTATTTGATACAGAGCTGATAGGAGAAGGAGCTTTACCAACCTATGAGCATGCACACAAATATCTTGTACAGGTAAGAAAACAGAAGTTGATAGTGTGTCACATTTATCCCTAGAGAAACTTCTGTCTTTTTTTGGAGTTGGATAGAGCTGTGCTGTGCTAATTTTTTTTTTCAGTTAATAATTTACTAGATTCATTCCTAGAATAAAGCTATTGGAGTTCATATTGTAGATCACAGGCTATGAAATTATTCATAGTTGCTTTGTATTAAAGCCAATAACTTGCTGGTTAACAAGTGTCTTTCAGAAAGGCACGCAGTTCTAAATTGGAGCTTTCCTTAGCAGTTTCTTCCAAGATGTTTTAAAAAATGAAGTTCTCCTCACAAATTTGATGGGCTTCACTTCCCAGGCATTGGTTCATTTTTTTTTTTTTTTTTTTTCTCCTAAGGACCTCTTGCTAATCTGCATGCTTTTTGCCTGCGGAAGTACTTTCAAACATAATCAAATTAATATCCAGGTTTTTTAACATAGACTCTATAGGTATAATTTTAGGGCTTTCTCTTTTACCCTTTATAATTTCTTCCTTTAATTAAAATGTGGGTGGCAAAACTTTATTTAGGTTTCTAGGTTTCGATTCACCAGTTTTACATCTAAAGACTCCATAACTTTTTACTGCTCTCCATATATAACTCTGAATTTTAATTTGTCTTTTTTTATGAAAGCAATATTCTTGGACTTCAGAGTTAGCTCTTAGTTTGCAGTTAGAACAGCTTATATATTTTCTACTCTTTAAACATGGGTACAAAGTTGTCATTGCATAAATATTTGAGGCATTATTTTTCTTATTTACTCATTGCAATCAGAAACTGTTTTAATGTTGATAGCCTAGTAGTTATCTGCCTTGAGAAGCTCAAGATCACTTATTTCAGAATGAGAATGGAAATGCAAGTTTAACTGAGGCTAGTAAACTGATAATGTTGCATGTAAATAATTGCATTACTTAAAAAGCAATTTGGCCTTGCTGAACCACACTGAACAGGATAGATATGTATATTGTTTGTCACAGATGGAGAGACAAAGTGCTCTGATGTTACAGAAGTCTCTGAAATAATTTGTGTTTAAGATTTCAAAGCTCCCAGTCCAACTTCACTTTAAATTGGTTCACATTTCAATTTATTTAATTCTCATGCATGTTAATAAGTCATACTTGTTGAAAGCATCTACCCTTTGTTTTGAACACTCAGGAAGGATGTGAGGCAGTGCCTCACAGGGCAACAGTGTATGTCCAATTAGTGGAATCCAAAAGAATGTGGTCCTGGAACAAACTGTTTCCTGTTCATGTCGAAGCAGAAGACGGTGAAAAAATTATTGTCTCCCCTTCAGAAATGGAGAACTGTCCAGGTGTTCCTTCTGTTTGTGATATCCAGCTGAACCAGATGCCTTCAAGTGACTTCACTGTCCTTAGTGATGTGGTGACAGTGTTCAGGTAAGGTGGACATTGTTTCTTTAAAAAGAAAATTTTCCTGCTATGCCTTTTATATAAGTTGTGTATACAGCTTAGGAAGCTAGTGAGAATTTCTAAAGAGTGCTTTTTATAATTTTCTTGCTTCTCTGCAGTGTGGATTTCAGTAAGCCAGTAAGGAGTGCCTCTACCTCCTGTAGAGTGCAGCTGGAGCCTGTAAAATCTGGCAAGGCGCAAATCGTACTTTCCTGGTGGGATATTGACATGGACCCCTCTGGGATGATAAATTGCACAATGGCTCCATACTGGGTCAAATCCACTTCTGCTTTCCAGGTAAAATCCTGAGCCTTCAGATGCTCTTGTCAGATGACTATCGGTAATTATTTTGGGTAAAGGCCATATTGGGTGTTTTAAGGAGCTTTCCCTTCAACTGTGTAGGAGCTTTGCTGATGTTTTATGTATTAGAAGATGCTAAATAAGCAAATCATAGAAATATTAACTATAGTATGTACCCATTTTAGGTTTTTTTTAATGTAAAACTTAAACGTTTTCATGTAAAGCTTAAAAACTGAAGCTGTCTTCCAGATATTTTTATTTTCTTTCTTTTACTTTCAAGAAATAAAGATTTCAAAATATTTTTCCTTAGCTAGTCTCTATGCCTGGTCAAAATTATTAGTGTGTAGTTTGTTTCCACGTAGTTCCTCTACTGAATTTCAAAATAAGTGTTAAGTTTATGGTGATGTAGTTATACTCCCATAAAAAAGGCTGGTGTGGGAAAACACTGGGTTGATCCTGGATAATTAGAGGAAAAGGAGATCACTGTTAAATCAGATTCCTGTGTTTTTATATGAATGTATTTGCTAGAAGGTTTAACCTAGTCAAAGGGAAGCTACAAAATGATCGTTTGCACTTACCATGTTTGAGAATAAAATTTGAAACTATGAAGCTTCAGGGCATTCAGTCAGCATAGAATGACCAGTCACCTTGGAATATTTGCAATGCAGAAAATAGCTTTTTGAAACACAAAATAGTTGTGCTGTCATATCAGAGTGACACTAAGTGACCTTTTTTTGATGTGTGAGGCTCCAGCCACAGGTCCCTGTCAGCAGTTCAATACAGGTTTCTAACGCAGATGAAACAGCATAAATAAATGCAAAGTGTATTTTGAATTTGTTTTTCATTTGATTAAAACACAAGCTTAGCTAGACGGCAAGCCAGTGGTCTCCGGCTTATTCTGTTGTAAGAAGTCTATATAAAGTACGTTTATTCAATATATGGTGTTAGTCTATTCAGCCTTGCTAACGTGAACAAGATTCTTGCAACTAGTCATAGATCAGTGCTTCAAAGTTGTGCCTGTACTTCCTAATTGTTTTCCTGCTATTTGTTTACTTTCCATTTCCTATTTATGAGTTAATCCTAAGGTTTTGTTTATCAACCCTTTTCAGTGGAGAGATCACTGGATGCAGTGTGTGTATTTTCTTCCAAATGAGGAGCCAGTTCTCAAGGGTGAGAAGGTGTACCTGACTGCCTGTCGTGATGAATATTCTTTGTGGTATAAGCTGCAGAAAGCCAGGTAACGATACATGTGTATGAAAAGGGGGGTGGTATTTTATTCCAAGCATATTTGGTGCTCTTAGTGCAACTATTTTGTAGAAAAGCAAGATAGGAACCTAGAAATTAGAAAATTGTTAAAAGCCATTTTATGGGCAGTGCACAGGTGGAAAAAAAAACATGCATAAAAACACAGTTGAGGTTTGGACTGCAGGCTCCTGCCTTATACATGGTGGCATTCTGTGACAGAGAAGCAAAAAACGCTTGTGGTTGGTTCCTAGAAGTTCTAAAATACAGCTTAGCTGAGAGATGAGTGAAATGATGGCCATTCTGTCTCCATTATGTGCCTTTCTTACTTGGGAATGCAAAGAAGGAACTTCTTTCTAATAGATCAAAGCCTAAAATACCTAACCATCATAGTTAGTGTGAAAGTTTGGGAGGTTCTAAGTTTTGTCTTTTTAAAAAAGGTGAAAACTGGCCCTTTCTCTTCTTTTCATTTGGAAGTGCGAAGCTACGAAAATGTAGAACTGGAGAACTAGTAAATTTGAACAAGTAACAATGGAATCCATATGCATTAATGTTCATGCTAGCTAAAAAGCATAAATGTACCTGTCTCTGAAAACATGTTGCTGATGCTGTAGTTAGTACTTCATTGAAATTTTTTTCCAGAGGTGAAGAGGAGAATAAAGCAGATGTTTGTGTTGAGAGTCCTGTTTGTTGGTGTCAGGCTCATCTTCTTTGGAATAGACCACGATTTGGGGAATTAAATGATCAGAACCGAACACGCCAGTACATCAAGTCTTTGATGAAAGTGAGTGCATGTTGCCTGTAGGTATTTTTTGCTTCTGTGATAGATGCATGTATTGTTTTATTTGCAATAATTATGGAATTTGTTTCTCCCTTGCTAAAGAACTTTGTTCACAAAGTATATTTTATTTTCATCAGCAGGTGTAAGTTATATTTTGTCATGAAAACTTTGGTGTTACTTTTTTTAAATTGTAAGCAGCCATTTTTGCATAGGAATTTGTAGCAGTGCTGTGTGTTTGTTAGAAGGAGTATGGGTAGTTGAATAAAGACACCTGATGTATTTTTGTGCAAACTTTTTCTAGCCTAAACCAAGGGAGTTATATGAACATTTCTTACATTTCTTATTTCTTTTTTATTCTGCTTGAAGTGGTCACATTAATCACTGTGTCTCACAGTCTTTATTTGACATGGAGCTGTATAAAATGGGAAAAAATGCCACCACAATGTCTAGAATTGGAAAACTTTTTCATCTGGAATAGGAATAACAATGACTTTATTGTCTGCAGGTTCTGAAAACAGATAGCATTTGCCTTTGTATCAGTGATGGCAGTCTGCTGCCTGTGCTGGCTCACTATCTTGGAGCAAAGCGGGTACAGTACTTCCTGTTTTTCTGATCTTTGTGTTTTAGCTATTTTTAGTTCTCATATAGTTCAGCATTTCCAGCCCATTATTTAATTATTTCCAGTGCCTCTTCCATGACAAGTGAGAATGAGGCTCCCATTGTGCTGAAGTGGAGGTTAAGTTCATCTCTGATCAAGCTGAATTCTGGGGAGATAATAATTGCCAGTTTTGATGTTTAGCATTGTGTCGCCTTGAATGAAGTGGTGTTCCTCATTCCCCACCAATTCCTGTTTGCCATCTTGTATCTTGGTGCTTTTGGAAATACTCTTTCTACTGACCTAAATATCTGGCAATTTTTTTTTCTTCTTTTATGTTTGCAATTCCATAATTACATTTATTATCTAGTCTGAAATGGAAGGTCTGTAATAGCAAGATAGGGAGCAGTAAGAATACTGAGTCAGTGTGTAAATGAGAGCTGAGTGCTGCCTGGCTGTCTCACTTATGTATATATCTTCCTTGAGGTGTTCTCTCATGGGGCTCTTCAAAGTGAAATCTATTATAGTTGAACTGAATATCTGGGAATGTTGTAATGTAATATAATCCTGAGGAAGATGCTAGGCAATTCATAGAAATAAATAAACATGCTGAGTTAAACTGGTGATCCATGGTCCCTGAATTTTTGTCTTTAGTAGTGGTAGTCACAGATAACCATGGCAGACAGAGATTTCTGTAATATTTTGCTGGCCCTGTAGCAGCGTATTGCTTAACTGTTCACCTGTTTTGAATAAAACCTGATTTTTTTCTTACTTCAAAAGGCTGATGTGCTGCACTGCATATCTGAGCTCTTTCCAGCAGACATAGATCATGTTAAACAATGCTTACAAGGAGTGGGCACTACTGGAGGTTGGTTCAGGACACTGGCAATATGCTTGCATTTGTTCAGGAGTAAATACATGCCTAGAGCAAATGTCAACATGCTACGTGCATCTTAAAAATGGAAAATAAGTATTTGCATTCTGCTGGGTTTTTTTCTTGTCTGGCTGTGAAAACAACATTATTTAACGTGTTAGCCTGTAGTTATTAAGAGTGTCTTTGTTTTTAAAAAGGTACATGACAGTGGGCTGTGGAAAAGATGCATGGTTCTTATGAACTATGTTCACTAGGGCATCAAAATAGTTCCTTCATTGTTCCTTTACATATTCTTTTAATTAAAAATTATAAAGCTAGTTGGCTAACTGTTGCATATTTTCTTTAGGTGTTTACCTTAGAAAACTCTGCTGTGTCCTGTTCTGTCATGAAAAAAGTGAGTATTCAGTTTTCTGTTAAAGCAGTAAATGAACTCGTGGCATTTCTAAGGCCACAGTTGATACCTTTGATTGTCCTTGCATCAGTCTTGGAGATTAATTCAGTTTAATTAATGTATTTGATCATATAGTTTGACAAGACTGTGGGAGGGTGGGATATGTTGGGGGGAGGAGTTGTTCTTATTTTTTCCTGGTAATTGTACAGAGCTTTATGCAGATACTTGGAGGAGTACATCCCACTGGAGATACCTCCAGTCTCATAGCTTTAGCCACAAGCCGCATAGGTCACTGGGACAGTTGAGCTGAGCAGAGGGAATTATGGTTGCCAGTGCTTGATCTCTCCTTGCAGGTGCCTGTTGGCTCCTCTGCTTGAGCTGCTGCTCTGCTGCCCTGATTGCATTGGTGATAAAGGCCAAGCTGTTTGTTTCTGAGCATTAGTGGAATGTGAGAGTATCCTGTAGCTTGCATCAGTCTTACCAGGAAGGCGGCAGCCTCTAGCTGTTCTCCCTTCCAGCTGGGAATGCCTGCTCTGCTGTTTGGCTCTTAGGAGACAGTAGGCCGTGGGTCTTTACTGCAAGCGAAGTTTCAGCTGCTTCCTTGGGGTAGAGCACAGAAGGCCCTGCGAGTGGAGCAGAGGCTGGTCAGGAGAGGCAGCTAATGTCTAAGAAGGTACTGGAAGCAGCTTCCTGAAGTCACTGTTGGACTGTCTGTTCCAGTTGACAAAATATATTTGAAAAAGGTCTGTCTCAGCTTGTGGCTTTAGGAGTACAAAAACACGAACAGTAGGCAAATTAGGACGCAAACCTGGTTTCAAACAGAAGCCAAATACACAGTCTATTCATTGTTGAAGTAGTTTTTATCTTTCTTGACTGTCCTTACAATGTCCTTCAAACTACAAGTGAGTGAAGGTGAGGCAACTTTTGTGTTATCTGCCTTTTTATGTATGTAATTCAAAGAATATGTAGGCCATGTGCTTTAGTCACTAGGTGTGACATGGTCTCTAAGTTCATGGACCCTTCAAGAATAGACTTGTTATAGTAGAAAATTTTTTAAAAATTTATTTTGGCTAATTTTTTTTTGTTTATTTTTAATAAAATTATTGTTTTGGTATGGGTTTGAGTCTCAACTGTAGCTTTTGATAAAGAGCATGCTACTTTTTTTAGTTTTTTAAAGCAAATCATCTTGAAGACAAAATTAAAATAATAGAAACACGTCCCGAGTTGCTGATGTCTTCTCATTTGGAAGATAAAAAGGTATGTTACAGTTGTCCAATACTGAGTTTCAGTGGGGTGGTGGGAAGCGGAAGGTGAAAATGAATTTTGCTTTCCTACTGTGCCATAAGCACAATGAATCCCATTATATCCCAGTTCACATAAAGCGTAATGATTACATGGTTCAGACCTTGTCTCAGTGAAACTAAATGAGGCGTAGTGTAAAGATTGTAGGAGGGTTTTTGCTTTGTTTTTGAAGGGGTATGACTTTGCCTTCCTGCGTAGTCTACACCGGTTGTAACAGGAGTTAAACTGGTTTTACTGCATAAGTGCTGCTAGGCTGTAGCTCTTCTTTTACAAGCCACTCAGAAGATTGCGGTCTATTTGGAAGTACTAACATCCTTAAATTAAAAATGTCAAAATTCTATTACTCTTATTACAAAGCCTTCCAACCTAAAAACTGTAGTGTTTTCTCTCAAACTTTGTTGCAGGAAAATTAATTTTAAAATTTGCTAACTAAAACCACAAAAAGATGTCTGCTGTGTAGTACGTGCAGTGTGCAGTAATTAAATCCTTAGGGAGCAGTAGAAGCTTTTATGTAGATGACTTAACTTGCTATATTGCATTGTCAACTGCTGAAGTTATAAACAGCCTGTGTTATCAAGTTGTTCTTTATTGTAGTGCTTTTTATCTCCTTTCTTTGCCAAGATTTCTGTACTTGTGGGAGAGCCGTTTTTTACTACGAGTTTGTTGCCGTGGCATAACCTGTATTTCTGGTACGCTAGGACAGCTGTGACCAGTCACCTTGCCAGCAATGTCGCTGTCCTACCTCAGTCTGCTGCTTTGCACATGATGATTGTGGAGTTTCAGGTGAGATTGTTTAAAACTAGACATTTGATATTTACACAAACTCACTTAGAATTGAGTACTCTTCCAGGATTTTTTAACACGTTTATCTCATCTTAATACTGTCCACTTTGTGTTTTGCACTTAACCCCTGAGAAAAGAATATTTCACATCTTGAAGGCGAGTTCTGCTATTTCAGCCATCTCTAGTCAGAAAATTGACACAAATAATTTTAGCATTTTAAGTGAAAGGGCTGAATGTTTTAAAGTATTTCTTTAGATTAGAGAGAGATTGCTGGAGCATGTGAGAATTGTGCTTATTTATAAACTAAGATATTCTGCAAAATAACGGGTTTTAAAATTATGCTTTTTGAGTATAAGACTGTAGGCAGGATTCATAATTGCATGCTCTTTTTTTTTAACCACTTGAGGCTGTGCACAGTTCTAAATTTGAGCACAATAGGGGTCACATCGTAACAATACTTGAAAAAGTAATGTTTGTACAGAATTGTACAAAGGTATAAACTTTTTGCTCTTATTAAGGACTTGGTTGACAAAGATTGTGTAGAGTTCACCTACAATGACAATAGAAATTAAATAAGTACTTTCATAATTAATATGCAAAGTTTTTCTTCAGTAGCTTCAGTAGTGAGGGAATTCTTTAGTCTGAAATTGTGTAACTAAAATATACATATCTATAAATGAAGTAATGCCTATAAAGTATTTTCACATAAACATGACCTTCAATTTATCTGTTAAAAATCTTAAAAATATCTTCCTTCTGGTTCACCAGCTGTAGTTTTGTGCCCAAGCCTTTTCTCCCTTAACAGTTTCCTTATTCAAATGCTCTTTAACCTTGTTCTCCTCTGCCTTTGATTTGTGCACGTGAAAATATGTATTTTTTTTTCTCTCTGGGACTAGTTGGATACACTGCATATATACTGAGTAAATAATGTAAATCTGAATCTTGTAATAGGAAGTGGATGTTTAAGACTAATAGTAATCAGATTGAAATAAGCAGTTAATCTGAATTCCATACTCTTATCTAGAGGATTTACTTCCTTAGAACTCAAAGGATTTCGTAAAGGAAGTAAGCATTATTCTCTTCATGTTCTGGATGAGGGAACTGAAGCATACAGAGCGATGATTTAAGATTATCAGCACTCTGTTATCAGAATGTAGAGTAACAATCATGTCACCTGAACCTCAGTTTTAAACTTTTATGTAGAGTTGTGTTCAGAGATGATTCCATGTAGCTATTTTGATAGAACGTTTAACTTGTGTTTTGTTCCATTAAGCTATTCGAAAAGCTGTTGCTTTAGTTTTACATTTTCTTCTTTGTTCAATGGAGAATCTAGACTCAAAGACTAGAATCTGTGAGGTTTTTAAAATAACATCTACCAGTTCTTGGTTAGACAGAAGAAACAGACATAGTGTTGTAAGGTGTTCTGCAGAACTGGTTCTGTAGGATGTTCCATCTTATCAGAATAGGGATATATCATTATAGTTAAGCAATTCGCAAAAGCTGGATCAGGAGAAAAAAAATTATGAAGTTACTTCTGTCGTAAACTTTTTTAGTCCATAATAGCATCTAGGTAGCAGGATGCTACCTATCTGATTTCATAGTTCTATGGGGTGTACCACTCAGAGGGTCTTCGTAGTCACTCTAGTTCGTGCTGTATTCAGACATAAATGATAGCAGCATTTATTTAAATTTATAGTAGTCCTGCTGCCATCTTGTAAAGCAGGAACATTTGAGGTTGGTAAGTGCAACAATGAACAGGGAATAAGATGTGTATATCCACAGCTAGGGAATGTTCTTCTTCCATTAAGAGACTATTAATGCAGCCTAAGGAAAGGCAAAAGTTGAACTGAATCATTGTCTGTCCAGTGGATTGCTACGTGAGAAGCATAGTATGAAGTGCCTAAAATGATGTTGCTAATCTTTGGAGTGCTAAAGGGAGCTGTGGTAGTCTAATAAGCTGTAAAATGTTGGATACAACTGGGAGAGCTTGCCTGTGCTGGGTAGTGGAAATGGGAAAGGGGTTTAGTCTTGGCAAGTCCATACCTACTCTAAAGTAAACTACGCATAGAGATGGTAGGAAATGTGGCACATTCTTTAGAGGAATTGGAAACAGTGGCTAAAGAATTAACTGACTTGCAAAACATTGCCCCAGAGTACAGTATCTTCTGATTCTTGCAGTCGTTCTAGTGGTTGAGGAATGTAGAGATAGGAAAGAGTCTTTTTCTGGCTTGTTATCAAATGTCTGATCTACGGCTAAAATTATTTTAAGATTTCCTATTTCCTTTAATAAAGCCAAACAAATTCCCGTTTTCTTTTTTAGGACTTATGGAGAATCCGGAGTCCCTGTGGCACCTGTGAAGGTTTTGATGTCCAGACTCTGGATGATATGATTAAAGTAAGAAGACTGAAAATAGTTTTAGCATAAGTCTCAGCAAAACAGAACAAAACTCACGTTGGTTTAAAAAAGTATTTAGTGACTGTTGAAAAACTTGTATGTTACTCAGAACACTGTCATTTTAGTTTTTCATAGATAATGGTAGCTATTTAGTTCTTGCAAAACAGTGGGTGGGTTTTGGGGTTGTATGTTTCTTCTCATTTGTCAGGCTCTCAAGTACTTTGCACTGTTTGAAAAGAATTCTGTTCATTCAAAAAGAAAAATACCGTTCTCCGGATTTTATTCTGAGCTTGGAATAAAGTCATCTGGGAGTTGTTCACAGATGAATCCTGCTGCCCTTACTTGCCCTGAGAGGGGCAAAAGAGAAAAGGAGAAAGGCTTTGAAAGAGAAGGCTTTTTGACTTCCGAGAAATAGATAGGAAGGGTGAGATTTATTTGTATCAATTTCTAGAGCTGTATTGTCAATATCCTTGAGTTAGCCATTTAGATTGCCTTTATAGTCATTGTGGAGGAGTACAAGCAGTTCTAGAGTAGAATTCATCTCAAGGGAGAAGAAAAGTTAAATGCATTGTGTTTTGACAGTGCCTGTTTCTGTTTCACTGCTGAGGACTGTAGTCATAGCAATTACTTCATGTATGTAGTAGGTATTTTCCTTCGTGCCCAGGAAGTGTAGTCCTGTCCTCTTGCAGCTTTATTGCTTAGATACTCTGGGTTCAGGACACATAATTAACATGAAAGCAAGGACTGTTTGCCTTTGGATTGTTTTCAGGTAGTTTTATTACCTTATTTTTTCAGAATTCTATGAATTTTAGAGAATCCAGGGAAGCAGAACCTCACCCTCTGTGGGAATATCCTTGCAAGTCACTCTCTGATCCCCAGGAAGTTTTGAGATTTGACTTCAGAGAGACTGTACCGGAACACTCTCTCAGCACAGAGGGTTCTGTAAATCTTCTACGGTGAGTTTTCCCATTGCAATAAATATTGTTGTGATCTTCAGGTGTTTTTTACCTCATGTTCAAGCTCTTTGTGTATTACAGTTAACTAGTGGGAACACACTTGAGTTTTTATTAATGTGACCTAAAGTTGTGGAAGTTACTTTGACAGAAATTTCCTGTGCTATTCACAATAGGTTATAACAATAAGGATAATTTCTTAGATAATATGCCTGTATTTCAAAAATAACATTTTTCTAGGTGTTACCATGATTTAAAACTTAAATAGATTAATTTATAGTTTAGATAAAATAAGCTATTGTCTGTATATTTTTTATGTTTCTGTTTGTTCCCTGCTGCTGAGTTCTGTCAGAAAATAGAATTTTCTTCTATTTAGCTTTCCAAATTATTCTGTTTAATAGCTTTAAAGTGTATGCTTTTCTTTCTTTTAACTATAATTCTAACAATCTTGATATTTGTCATGTCTTCTGAGGTATTTTTCACTATAATCTAACTACAGGTTGTACTTGATTCTGTTCAGACCTGCAATGCTGTTAAGAATTTTAAAAAACAAGGGAAAGTTATTTTTAACCATCTAGAGCTTATGTAACTCAAACACTGCTGTAACTGTATGTTTCTCTTTGTAAAACAAAATTCAAGTTTCACAAAATCCAGAACCATCTGCGTGGGGCCTCAGTGCCTTTGCACCAGTTGTATTTACAGGCAGCATGCTAGCATAACCTCTGCTCCCTGTGGAGCAGACACTTGAAGATTGTATGTGTGGTAAACATTTCCTTAAAAATTCAGAAACAATAGAAACTGGGGTGTCTGAAGGAAGTACTCTCCAAATAAGCCATATAATTCATGCCTGTTAAATGACACTGGTTCTGAGCAGATTTAGTTATGATATACTGTCCTCTTCCTTGTCTTTTTTAGATTTCATATCTGCAAATACTTTAAAAGTTGCTACTCATTTACCAAATCATCCAGCTGTAAAACTTTTTTTCAAAGAAACAAGTTATTCATGCTTTTACAGCTCTCACTTAAACTATGTGAGGAACAGGTGCAGCGTTTAAGCTGTCAGTGTTGCATAACTTAACAGGTTTTGATCCTCCACCTCTCCCCAGGAAAGGAAAGAGCCATGGAGCAGTTTTGTGGATGGAATATCATCTTGTTGCTGATATCTCCATTAGTACAGGACTGATGCAAATTTCAAATGAAAAGGTATTTCTTTAGTCTCATTTATTATGTCCAAGTCTATAGGATTACAGTGCTGAAAAATGGGTCTCTGTTGGCTGTGCTTGGTTGATGCAATGCTCTTTGTTCCAGTGAATACTATGTAGACAGAAATAGTAGAACTATCTGTTCATGTTTTTGAGGGGAGCAGGAGATGTATCTTAAAATGGGAGAGTCTGAACTGGATCCAAATTCTACCATAGTTGTGAACCACACTCAGAACTTAAATATGATGCTAGCTCAAAGTAGGATTTATTAATACAAATCCCTTTTCTCAGTTTAACAAAAGCAAAAATTTTGAGGGGAAGGAGTATTTTCTGTATTCTATGTAAATGTCCTTTGACCAAATCCATTTTTTCCTTTACGACCTAACTGTGCAGTGTAGCATATGATTTTTCAAGTTATGCATTTCTATAGTGGAATGGATGGCAATGGAAGTGATAACTATCTGGTCGTTGTATACTGAACTGGGAAGAAGAACTTTTCCAATCTTACTGCATTCTTACTATCTAGTAGTAATATTGTACGGTTTTGACTGCTTTCACTTTTAACTCTCTCCTGCAGGGAAACTGTGAATGGAATCCCCACTGCAAGCAAGCTGTCTATTTCTTCAGTTCTGTTATTGAATCAGAAGCTCTGTCAGACCTTCATAGTGCTGTCACGTATGCTATAAATTTCAACACAAAGACAGGAGAGATTGCCATGGATTTTAAGCTTTTATAAAATACTTTCATTTTACTTATGTTTCTAAATTATAATAAACTTACATGGTATTTTTTTATACGGCAGAGGGATTTTTTTTTTTATTGTGCTCAGAGAACAAACTGACTGTTCTGAAATATACATTAAACCTTTTTAGTTTTGTTTTCAAAATATATAGTTGGGAAGGTGGAGAGGAACCTTTTCTTAAGGACAAGTATTCCTGACAGGGTTTATTGTGTACATACACATACTTGTTATCATCAGTTTCAGTGTGAAACTGTGGGTATTTGGGGGTTTTGAATAATAGTATAGGAATACAAAACAGTTGACTTGCTGGTTACTGCATGTCATACCAGTGGATGAAGACACTAAACCTCACACCAACAGTAGATAAAAGTGAGTTAAACTGGTCGGTCTATTTCTGGGCTTTGCTCTTGGCACTGTAAATGGGAAATAATTTTCAGAGTGCACAAAAAGAAATTCCAGGTCAAGCTACGTGTATATATTAGTACACTTAATAGGGAGAAGGAAACATTTTAGCTGCTTGCAGACTTGTGTAAGTTGTGGCTAATACTAAAGTGAAATGGTCAGTGAACTGAAGTGTGATGCACTGATGTTCTGGAGTCTGAGATGCTGCATTTCTGAAGAGATGTTTGCCAAACAGTGACCCAAGTCTGGAAAGATGTAACTGGAAATTAGAAAATGTATGCGTTCAGGTTAATTGTAAGTGACAGATGGTAGTCTGACCAGAAACAAAAGAAAAGAGAGCCATAGTTGAGAAAACTCGCAAATCTGTAAGAGATACTTAATATGCATTATATGATCAAAAATGCGGCCTTACACCCATTCTGTCAGAGGTCTAAATAATATCTGCCAGTTCAGCTAAGTTGTATGTTGTTCTGCAATAGCATATGTCCACAACTGAGGTTTTCTTGGTTGCATTCCAAATCGTGTTGGCAGAAAGTGTAGTGTGTGAACACGTGCATGCAATTAATTCTGTTTTAGATGAAAATCAATTGGTGTATCCATTTTGTATGTGTGACCTATTAAGGGAAATAGAAAATCAATGTACTGCTTGTCCTAAATCATGTCAGCCAGCTGCAGGGATAACTCTGCTTACCAAAGCTCTATTTCCTCTGAGCAGCAACTTCAGCAGAGTGAAAAGAATGCCATAAAGAAGCCATGAGGGATCAGGAGCCTACTCTGCTTTCCTGGTCACTGTGATATAGCCTTCTGGTGAGTAGGAATTTTTCCTCTTCCTAGGAGTGTGATCATATTTATAGACCTGGAAACCATATGAAGTATTCCTGAATTTTTCAGAATTATACTCCTCACCAAGGTCTTAACACTGAAGAGATGTAAGGAAGCAATGAAATAAATACATGAGTAATATTTTTCACTAGAACAGAACCCTAGAACCCTGCAGCTCCTCCTGAGATCTGTGGATTTCACTTTTCAAAACTCTACTTTTAAGGTGCTTAACTTCAGACCCTCGTTTTTACAAACTTTGCTGGAATATATAGGTTGCTATTCATTAGAAACAATTGTTTCTAATTTTGATACATTGTTCCTAGCCTGCAGAAAGTATGGTGACACAAATGTGTTTAAGTTGGGAATAAGCTGTGCAATTGTAAAGAGAACAATAATATGGCCAAGCCTTTTAAATGGTAAAGGCTGGGCCCTTTACTTAAAAAAAAAAAAAAAAAAAAAGGCACAGAGACAGTTGTGTGAGTCTGAATGTGTAAAGTTTGCGTTGTATAGTTTCTCTTCTGGAGGAGATAACACAGCAGAAAAAAACTTAGATGCTGCCTCCTGTGTTTGCTCGTGGCCTAAGACAGAAAGCACGAGCTGCTGTTCTTATTCTGCAGTAGGAATAACTTCTGAAGGTGCTTTGCATTTAACTGCACAAATGATTCTGGATCTAACAGAAGCATAAAGTGTCCCAAAGGGAACATAGAACTAACAGCAATATATTAGGAATTATATGTTTGAAAAAGAAAAGTAAGATAGACTAAAACCACAACTGAATTTACAGTATTCTGATGTGTAGTGTTAACCTTCTCAAAGGTGACTGTATACGCATGTACCTGAATCATACTTCCTAAGAAAAAATGAAGCAAGTAAATTTGCTAAAATGCCAAAGGGAAGAAATCTACATTTATGGGAATTTGTATTTTGTTATTAGTATTATATCTGGTGAAGATACCTGGGCATAGCTGACTGGAAAGTATCCTTTTTAAACCATTTTGGTATTATGAGACTTGGGACTCCTGAGGATCTCAGAGGTGGGTGTAGTGAACGTTAAGAGCGAAGGATAGATGTAGTAGCTAGCTTATCTGCAGAACCATGCTTCCAGAACTGAACTGTGGCAGTTAATATGAATTATATTATCTGTGTGTGAGGAAAAACATCTTAAAATATCAATATGCTTGGAGTGGTATTGCTGCTGTCCAAATAAATAAAAAGACTGGAAAGCTGGAATGCTGGGCATATTTTAGCACCTGTGGTTTCCGTAGAGGAACAGAATCTGATGGATGTGCTCAGGAAGCCTTGTGCATGCTTTAATTCACTGTGAATGTGATGAACATTGCTAATGCTTGCTGGTTATGCTTATGTATTTAGACAGGCACTGAAGCTGCTTTGAGGATTTGGTTAAAATACGTTAGAAGTTGTTATGTTGAAGACACCCTTAACCACGTGTATGGTTTTCTAAGTCACACCTCATTAAATTCTGGTACATACAAAACTGTGTTGATACAAATCTGGGTGACTTGGGGAGATTTGTTCACATGTAATTAGGAGTATTTAGTGTGTGTATAGGTCTTTGGCTTCTGTGAATTGGTTGTGTTGGACTTAAAAACCTAGTGTGATCTGTAAATCATGTGGACAACAGCTACTTATAGGGAGATACTGGCTATTCCTTATATATGTATGCAAAAATAAAACAAAAAGTACTTCCGTCTCTGTCCTCTTCCACAGGGTATTTTACTGCAAGCACACACATGGGGGAGGAAGGCCACTTTATCAGAAAAACACATCTACCCAGTAGCAGCATTCAGACTCCTGTTTGTCCCCAGACCTGACAGAAGCATTGCGCTTCTGGCTACTGGCATCTTAATAAGCAGAGCAAGGATCCTGTTTTCTCTTGGAAGGAACTTATTCTGTGGGGCCACCACAGGCAGTTTTTTTTCTAAATGACAGCAGCTTTGATCCAGACTAGGCCTGCAGGCATAGATGCATGTCTTAATAGAAACAAGACCCCCTGCCACCACTGAACTAATCATATTATAGTTACGTATCTTGCATAAGAGACAGTGCTGACTGGCAGAGCTTGCACTAAAGATGCAGGTTTTATTCAAGTATTAAAAATAATAATAAGCTACAAAGTTTTTTGCCATTCATATTTAACTTCCCTATTGTAGTTTTGCTGCAAAAAATAATAACTTTTCTGTAGCTCTGAATTGTAATGCAGGTTTTACTAAAACTCCGTGGTTATCACACCACAAATCCGCAAGAGGGTGCTGAGAATCCACTTATAAATTTCTAGTGCATTTTCAGATCATGTTTACTTCTAATAAGGACTTGCAATGCAGTTGTCTCATGGGCAAATAAAATGCTTGCAATGTTATAAGATACACCATACATACGTGCACTAAAATGGAAAACTAGTACAAAAAGTGACAATAGCTAGTAAGACTAATATGGATCTGCACCTACTGTAGAAAACAGGCAGGCAGCAAAGTGTCTTATGCTAAACAGAATGAATAATACTTTTGGGACAGTGAAATTGTCATGACACTTGTCCTAAATGAAGGACAAGTCTTGCATTTAATTTTAAGGGTGTTTTCTAAGTCGTGGCAGCTGCAACATTTGTTCCTTTATTTGCAAAAGGGATAGCTTTTGTTTGAAGGCTGGTCAATTCAATGACTGAGATCCTGGAGCTTGCTTTTCTCCTTCATTAATCCCTTTGAAACTGCTCTGTGTAGACTTCCTGCATTTAATAAGATAGAGGATGTAGTTCAGGACTAATTCATTTAGTCTCTCATCTTTTGTATTCTATTTGTAGTTACAGCTGGTTGTTAGGAGGGGGAGAGACTATTACAGCTTCCTAGTGTTAGATTTTTCCAGTGATGACTGTGAGCTGACTACAATGGGTGCTTGTGTTCTCATTCTACTTTATGGACTCTGATGGCTTTGCAAAATATTAATTTGGTTTGGTACTTAATAATTTTAAAACTTCACATTTCCAAGGATTTAATGCAGATTAATGATTAAGATGCTTCTTGGAGAGAGTTGTGTGTTGTTATCCCCATTTTTCAGATGAGGAAAAACTACGTGTGCTTTGTGTGGGTGTTCAAGTGTTTCATCTGCCTCAGGCTCACTATAAGATTAGGGCCTCAGAGCTAAAAATGACTTGCTCAAGGCCATGCAGAATAAACTAATCCCCTGACTCCCTTGCTCTGCTTTAATCATTTGTTTTCTTAGTGCAGTGTGATTTCAAATGCAGCCTTATGAGGTTTGACCGAGATACAGAAGATAAAGGCTCAGAAGCAGCAAATCCTTGGATACTTCAGTAATTAAAACCATGGGGTTTATTTATACATTTTTATATATACAAAACTATTTTATATAAATTAGATTTTTATATATAGA
>NW_010117124.1:0-205 GCF_000699245.1 Pterocles gutturalis
AATCATTCCCAGCGCGCGCAGAGCCATCTGGATGGTATTGGCCCTTCTGCCACACCACGGAGGATTGTTAACACAAAGCATATGCTTTGTTTGAAATTAATAATAATTTTAGGCTCTCACCAGCTGCTGGTAATTGGCTCCCCTTTCGCAGAGATAACCGAGAGCAGCGGGGTGGAAATTCAGCCGCTTCCCGGCTTCTTTGCTC
>NW_010117124.1:260-802 GCF_000699245.1 Pterocles gutturalis
CCCGGCCGGGGAATGGCTTTTAATAACCGGTGACACGTGCCCTGTGCCACGGTGACGGTCACGCACCAGCACCGGAGACCCCACGGTCCCCCCAGCAAACCCCTGCAGCAGCCGCAGACGGAGCAGAGCCCCTGCGGGCACCGACCCGGCTGGGGAAGGGCAGGTTGGAGCATCCTCGTTTTGCTGCTTGAATTTTCGCCGCCGGCAGCAGATGAGCGCAGAGGGTGGATTTTTTTTCCATTTTCTTGCTTAAGCATCAGTCTGGGCAGGTGGGTGTTGGGATATTTATATTGCAGCCCTGACACAATCTGCGTGCGGAGGAGCTCTGTAAAGTACACAGAGCGTTATTTTGGTTCAAACAGCGCGTATTAAAGCAAAGGGAACGTGCTAAACGCATCCGCTGCTGCACAGACATATGGGAGCTGAGGGCTTTTAAAAGAATCTCCAGATTCAATCCAGGCTTTTCAATGCAACCTGCCCCGCGATGGCTCTGCGGCTGCAGGGGGGGAGGAGGCAGGGAACCGGCAGCAGCCGGCAGCGCC
>NW_010117124.1:821-3547 GCF_000699245.1 Pterocles gutturalis
CCACACCCCCCCCTCGCTGTCATTAGGGTCCAGCCGATGCCTTTAATGGGATTCCTGGAATGAAAGTGCAGGAGCAGCGTGCAATATCCAAAGAGCTCAAAAGCTCTCCGGGGCTCCATGCGGCGCGGCTGTAATACAGATTATTGGCATTTTAGCCTTCATCGAATATTCAGCACTGAAAAATGACACCGAGGGATATTCGGGTGGGTGGTGGGAACCCTTCCCCTGGCTCCCATCACCCTCCCCAGCCCAGCGAGACCACCAGCAGAGATCCCCATCCCACAAGAACAGCGATCCCTGGACCAAAACCAGCAGCAAATGGTCTTTCCAGAGGGCAATGGCATTTCCACACCCGTGGCCACCAGCCTTCCTCATCCCCTCCAAGCCCAAGCAGCAAATTCGGCTGCTCAGTCGGTCCAGGCTTTGCACACACGCTCTCCCTGGAGCATCTCCAGCCTCGTGGGGCATCGCGTTGGGTTCAGCGCATCCCGGTTCCCTCCTGCATCCCTGCATCCTGCAGAGGGATGCTCCCCAGACCCTGCCTCCACCCAGGCACCCCGCGGTGCCCTTGCCCTGGGGTGTTTCTGTGCGGGGGGGGGATTGCTGGTGCTGTGATGTGCCCCTTGCAGCTGCACCTGTGTTAGGTTTGGGTTTTTTTTTTTTTCCCATCATTATAAATATTGCCAGATGGGTGGGAAGGGGATGGAGAACAAGCGACTCTGCTACGGGCTGGGCATTTGACCCCAGGGCTAGCTGGGGACCAGCGATGCTCCCAGCTGGCTGAGGTCCCCGGGATCGATGTGGGTGGGTCTGCGGGGGCCAAGAGCATCACCCCACAGCCAAGCCGTGGCCGGCGGAGGCCACGGGATCAATGCAGAGTGAAGGAAATACGGCTGCGGACACACGGTTTTACAGCTTCCTTCCCCAAGAAAGGCTGGGTTTGTGGACTAATGGTAATTGGCAATTAATTGTGCTGAAGCCAAGGGCAGGAAGGCAGCCCAGGTCTTTCAGGGCACCCATGCAGGGTGGAACACAGCCTCCTTTTTCCCACCTATTTTCTTGTACAGCACTGATGCAATCCCTGCAAAATCCCAGCAAGGACCAGTCCTGCCCTTCTGGAGCCATTGAAAAGGAAAAAAAAAAAAAAAAAAAAAGGAGGATGGATGGAGCGAGGAGCTGGTCATAGCTCCAGCCCGTGGCTGCAGTCACCCTGCTCCTCACCCTGCACCTTGTCATCATCTCCGCTTCCTCCCCATCCCGAGAATGCAGCCAGAGCTCCACAAACGAGACAGGCGAAGAGAATCCAGACCCTCCCAATTAGGGCAATTTTTTTCTGAATGAAGGGTCCTGCTCCGCCCTCCGCAGGGAACGTGATTGACATAAATCCCGGGGCTGATTAGGGGCTTGTCATTTAGCACCTCTAATGCCTCCCTCCTAATAGTATTAGGGCCTCCACGGCGAGACGCTAATGCAGTTTGCAGCTGCACCCTGGCGCCTGGGATTCGGGAGGCGAGCGGCGAGCGCGCTGCAGAGCGAGCACATCCCTAATCCGAGGAGACACTAATGAAAATAGGAGCTGCCTTGACAAGGTGCGCGGAGCAGGGAGAGGGGGGGGGGAAATGGTCCTGGTCTGCCCAGCCCTAGGAGCGTCATCTCAGCATCCCCACCGCGGATGCTCGGTGAGCTCGCACCTTCCTTATTTCCCCATCCTCTGCATCCCGGAGATGCCCACACCCCTTTTTCCTCGCTCTGCCCCCCCCGAGCGATGCCAGCACAGCGTTCCCCTGGGATCATCCCTGCTTTCTCCGCAGGGGCTGCATCCCTGCTCCGTGCCCCTCGTCCCGGGATGCGGCTCTGCATCCGCTCCTGGAGAGGGGCGTTTGCTGGAGGTAGCGACCCTTGGAGCTCCGAACAAACCTCTGTTTTGATTAGCCCTGCTCCTAAATGATTTATAATCAGCATAATACAATAAGGACAATAACTCCCTAATCAGATTAAAGCGCTCTCCATTTGTCTGGGGCTTTGCACTCTAATCTCTTCCTCTCCTCTCTGCCATCGATCTGGTTTTCCCAGCCCAGCCCCTCCAAGGGTTTTTCCAGCCTTTGCATCCTCCTTCCCTGGACCCGATATTCCAGGATGGATCCCCTTTTCCACCCTAAATCCCTCTCCATGCAAACGGGGGAACCCGTGAGCAATTTACACTGGCAGCAAAACCCCCGGCGCTGCGCCCAGCCCGTGCTGCTGCCCCTGTGAAATCAGTGCCCTTCGCAGCTGCTCCCTCGTTAGCACGGTCCAGACCTCGTTACACCCTCAGGATCTTTACGTGAAGCCCGGAAGGTGTTTCCATTTCTTTGGTTAATGAAGAAAAATAGCGGTGGAGGCGGCTGGAAGGAGCTGGGATTGCAATGGGGAGCGGGGCTGGAGGCCAGCGAGGAGCGAGGACTCTGTTAACACCGATTAATAATAAATAACCACATAATGAGCACTAATTAATAATAGCACATGCTTAAGGAATTGATTCCCAGTGAATGGCATCGTGCCGTCAGGAGTCCCCATCGCTCCAGTTAACCCAGCCAGCAGCACTGGGTGCTCCTGGCCATGCTCGGGATTTGGTTTTTCTTTTTTTTTTTACTATTTTTAGGTGTTTCTGAGCAAGGAGCTTCCCTGGAGCCCAGCGCTGTCCGTGCGAGGGGAGCGGGGTGCCCAGGACCCGTTTGCTTCCCAGC
>NW_010117124.1:3558-4643 GCF_000699245.1 Pterocles gutturalis
ATGGATAGATGGAGACGGGGCTTTAATCAGGGCAATATATAAAGCACTTAATTTGCCTTATTAAAAGTCTGCACTTTGGATTTTCAGGATCCAGGAAATTAACTCAAGCACCTAAGCATTTATTTGATTGAAAGAGATCATAAATAATTCATGCCTTTTCTTTGCCTTCGGTGGCAGACCTGCTGGGATGGTGGGGGACTGGCAGCGGCTCCCCGGGGGCCCCCCTGCGGGGGGTGGGGGCCCGAGGGCCCTCCGTGGAGGGGATGGAGCCGGGGTGATGGGCACCGAGGGGACCAGTGTGCCCCAGGGTCCATCATCTGATGGGAAATTGGGGCTCACCATGCCCGGCTGAGGGGCTGGATGTCCCCTAGCAAGGGTTGTGCAGGGCTGGAGGTGGAAGAGGAGGAGGAGGAAGAGGAGCAGGCTCCCCAGAGCAAGCCGGGCTGTGTCAGGCCACATACTGGTGTCACTGTACCGGGAGGAGAGGAGCCAGACACTAAAATCACCATGACAATAAAGCTGAGTGTTTCATCTATAATTCAGAGGAGCTGGAAAGTGGTTTTATAAAAAAACAAAAAAATTAAGAATAAAAACGCAGCTGAGACAGTAGGAATTTATGCCGCTGTTCTTGCTGAGTGAGGATGCGGTGTGACCTTCGGACAGGCACGATGCCCGGCTCCGGCCACGACGCTGGCTGCTGGGGGGGCAAGAGGAGGCACGTCCCCGGGGGGCTGCGTGTGGCCACAGCACTGTCCCGGCAAGGGCTGAGCGGGCGAAGATCAGTGGAGAGAAATCTGCAGGCGGGGTGTTGTCTGCTCTGCGAGCTGTGCATCGTCCGGCTGCTTTTGGGGCGTGGGGTGTGCATCCCTGGGGGTGTGCATCCAACCAGCCGGGGCTGAGCATCATCCAGCTGCATCCCATGGTGTGGGGTACACATCCTCGGGCGTGTGCATCCAACCAGCCGGGGCTGAGCATCATCCAGCTGCATCCCATGGTGTGGGGTACACATCCCATGGTGTGGGTACACATCCCCGGGGGTGTGCATCCCCAACCAGCCGGGGCTGAGCATCATCCCGCTGCACCCC
>NW_010117124.1:5347-5615 GCF_000699245.1 Pterocles gutturalis
GCATCCCAGGGTGGGGGGTCCACACCCCCGGGGGTGTGCATCCCCAACCAGCCAGGGCTGAGCATCCTGCGGCCGAGCATAGTCCCGCTGCATCCCGCAATGTGGGGTGCACATCCCCGGGGGTCCCACGCAGAGCTGGGGTCCCCGAGGTTTGGCTGGATGAAGAGTGGGAGGGTTGGGGGTCGGCTCTGCAGGGGCGGGGTGCACGGCGCTGGCCCCGGGGCTGGGGGTGAAATGGAGGGGCTGCGGGGGGGACCCCTGCCCGGCC
>NW_010117125.1:0-12980 GCF_000699245.1 Pterocles gutturalis
TCTATGATTCTATGATTCTATGATTAGAAAGAGTATATCATTGTGTAAAACCACAACATAATAGTGAAGTCCTCCAGCCTTGAGCCTCATGTATCACAAATTCCTTAAAATCCAGCCAGCTTTAGAAATAAAACCTTCAGTTATTTTACATTAGAAAGAAAAAAGCTCTTAAGGAAAAAAGTGGAAGCATGTTTTTGCTGCATGAGCAGTATATGGATGTTGTTCGGTGCTCAAAAGCCTCTTTCTGAAATGTTTAATGTGAATTCTCAGTGATATTGTTTTGCTTCTATCACATATGCTCCATCCACAAGATTTGAGTCACTCTTGAAGAAAACAGGAGGGTCTCCATGGTGACAAACTCCTGTGGTTTCAAAAAAATGTGACAACATTCTCTCCATATCCTAACATATTTATTTTGTGATTTTTTTTTTTCCCCAAAGCTGGGTTTACAATAATAACACATATAAGCATAGTTTTTAACATGCAAGGTAAGCAAAATATTCCTGAATGTGCAAAGAAACTGTGGTCTCTTACGTATACCTGCAAAAGTTATCAACATGCTCCCATGTAGTGAAAACTCTCCAGGAGGGACAAGTTAGCACAAATTGCTGCAGACTCACCCACACAAGAGCACCAGAGCTGGAGAACATGATTTCCTTAGCCTTCTCTTATGAAAAATTAACACAGAAACATCTCTCTCATAGATCCTACCAAGACAGAGATTGTAGCATTTTCTGTGTTTGTATACCCTAGTGAGCCATGACCATAAGGGTGCTCTGAGCAAGTGGAGTATCAGAGAGGCCCTTGAAGGGGGCCAGGGCTTTGCCCCCCACTACGATGCCAGCAACACTCAGAGGCCCCTCTTGGCACCGTGGACCCGCTGTGCGAAGTCTGCACAAGTCATTGGAGGAAATGGACTACTTCTCCCAAGAGACATAATGAAATTATCCTAGTAATGAAGTTTGAGTCATTTTCCTCAAATAACTGGAAATTGTAAGGCAGAATATCCATCCAGGCTAAGGGGAAAAAAAATGGCCCCTCATACTTCACACCAGCTTGGAACAGGTCGGTCTCAAAAATATCGTGGGCTGCAACGGTGATTTTTGCACAGACTCAACTCAGATTATATATGCAAAATAATTAGCCGTTGCCCTGATATTGTTGCATTTTTACCCCGGCTGGCAGCCAAACACCACAACAACCACTTGCTTACCCTCCCATCTCCCAGGGATCGGGGAGAGAATTAAAGGGGTGAAGGGAAAAGATACTCTTTGGTTGAGATAAGAACAATCTAATAACTAAACTACTATAATATTGAAAATAATAATAATTATAATAATAATAGCAACACATACAAATTTACAAATATACAAATGAGTGATACACAGTGATACTGTTCACCACCCAATGACCAAGGCTCAGCCTGTTCCTGGCTAACAATCCCAGGGCAGGGAGAGTCCTGAAATCACAAACCGGGATGGAGATAAGAACTCGAGTGTCTGAGAGACCAAGACAACCTTGAGAGAGGAGAGACCCAGAAGGAGACAATCCAGAGTAAGAGAGGGTACTTCAGGACTGAGCCTCATCTATATACTGGGCAGGATGTGCATGATATGGAATAGACCATTGGCCCATTTGGGTCTCAGTCCTAAACCCAAGGTCAAATCCTAGGCTAGTAACTGGGGCTTGTGCTCCCTCCCAGCTTCTCCTGCCCCTGCAGACACTGGCACAGCAGAGAAGCTGAAAAGTCCTTGACTGTGCTGGCAGCAACTATAAACATCAGTATGTTATCAGCCTTCTCAGCACAAATCCAAAACATAGCCTCTTACTAGGTACTGTGAAGAAATCTAACTCTTTCCAGCAGAAACCAGGATATGTAGTACATCGTACAGTCTGAATAAAACTCTTTGGGTTTTTAACTGGAGGATTATATGGTGCAAATGGCTGGCAAAGAAACTCCAATTGTGTTTTTTTCTTCCAGTGCTCTGTACACACACTGATCCTGTTAAAAAACACTCTAGGATTTTCAAAGCCCCCATAGGACAGGAGCTGCTGAGCTTATGTATTTTCTTATTGCTCATAACTTGTTAAACAGCAAACCTATTTATGTTACTGCTTCTTGTAAGTATTCCAAATCACACTCTTCTGAGTAAATTGCTTTTCATGTGAAGTTTTTTCAGTATCTGTAATTATGATAGGGTTGCACAACCAACAACTTTGGCTCCCCTAATCTTGCACATGTTTTACAACAGAATACTTATATTTATTCAGTAAGGTGGGTCCTGGTTTATACTGATTTGTTACCGAAAGAGGGGGAAAAAAAGGAAAAGAAGGGTAAATTAATTATGTGATTGATAGTTTTTTAACTTCAATTTCTGGAACAAAATTTCAGTAACAAATGAACAATTTGTAAGCATGAAAATGAGTAACATAAAATGCATTTGTAGAGGACAATCTGTCAAATTAACCCACATCTCTTCTGGGGTGATAGGTCTTGTGAGTAAGGGAAAAGAAACAGAAGTTACACATCTAGAATTCAGCAAGCTTTCCCCTGCCTTACATGATGCTTTCATTGGCTGAGCAGGGAAACACGGACTAAATGAAACTAGGACTACAAAGTGCAAAAATAATTAGATCATGTACCAGACTGCAATCATCAAAGATTAACTCAGCAAATGAGAGGATATATTGACTAAGTACATCTACTTCCTGCCCTGAACTGAAGTCCGTCGCACCCTTTTGTTAGTAACCCAACAGCAGCACCAAGCCCTCACCCTGCAAACCTGCCAGGCAGATTGCAGTCACCTGCCCAATATGGCAGTGGTACCACTGATCCTGCCGTCCCTGCAGTGAGGAGATGAGCTAGGCCTGCTCTCAGGTAACCATGGTAGCTCACCTCTTTGTTAATGGTTCTTTCCCAACGCTTCTGTTTTCAGCAGTGAGCGCTGGTTGTGTTAGTTCTTCTTTGCTCTCAGCAGTGCCAGTAAGAATTTGGTGTTGGTCAGCACTAACACGGTTCCTGGCTTCAAGGGGAGTGGTAGCGCACTGCTCTTGTCACCAGTGTTAGTGGACATCCTCGTCTCAGTTCAGTGGTCTAAACAAAGGGTTCACAGGACATGCAAGATGTGTGGGGTTGGCAGAGGTTACACAGCACTCAAATTCTTCTGCAGGAGCATCTAGACACTAACTGCTGTGCCCAGGGCATCTCAAACAGCACTGGATGCCTAAGGTGAGCCAAGACTTCCAGTGGAGCCTAGCAGGCACCTCCATTTGATCATTTGAATCACTCTCTAGACTATGTTGATGGCACTAAGTAATCTCTGTGGACTGTAATAAGAACTGAGATTCTTGTCTCACATATACTACCCTACATTTTTTCTTAATCAACAGCTGAATCATACTTCAACTACTTTTTTATAGAAGTTTTGTTGGACATTCAGTAGTATAGTTCCAATACCAAACCATTAAAGAAAATAAGAGTTTTGCCCTACCCTTCATAGATGGAAGAGGCCTTCACATCTTGAGCACAAAGCTCTTTCACCGTGTTCATTTTATGGTTCTACTGTTATTGACAAATGGAAAATATTAGCTCCTATTAATTGTTTTCTCCCTGTTATCACCAAACACTTTAGAGACAGGGACAGGTAATCCTGCCATAATCCTGCCTTTCTCCACAGAAATAGAGACACAAGACTTGCTCCAAGATACACAGAAAATCAGTGCAGAATTGAGAACAAGAACACATGATCCTCAGCATATCCACCCATTAAGTCTTGCTGACTCGTGCTAAATTTTAATTTCAAATCAAACTTTTTGCTGATCCAATAGAAATCTGTATTAAATTTCCATGCACCAAAACCCAGAAGCAATAAAGAAAAAAGAACCAGAAAGACGAGAGGTGTTAACCTACATGCATAAATATTCAAAGTATCATTGCTGTCTTGTACCTGTCATCAAGGATTGCATCCCTGGACACTTCGCTCACATATGTTTGGGATCACATCATGTTAAATGGAAAAGCCTTGATGTCTCCCTTCCCTCTTTCATTACATGAGGTTTGATCACATTGTGTGAGTGCCTGACCCCCAAGTGGAACAGAATCAGGCAAGAAGACACTAGTCCTTCTGCCATGCTTAAAGCACTCATGTTCATTCAGATCATGGTGGGGCAAAAGGACAAAAATGGAGGCTTCCAGCCAAGAAAAACATACTATAGAATACTGAGAAATTGTGAATAATGAGATGTATGATCCAGCATCATTCAGCTTTCTCATTTCTAAATTGCAATGAGATCTGAAACTGACGACTTTCACGTCATGTGCCAAGGCTTAACAAAAAGATCCATTCTTTCTCACACTGTGCTCCCTAGAGAATTTTAAAATCATGTGATTTTACCATTGTGGTCCATTTCTGCTTTCAGAAGTGCCTCTGGAAAAGTATCTGTTGTCCCCAAATGCCTGTTAATTGTGCTCAGTTTACTATGAAATGATTGTTTTTTCTTCTAATGGCTTACCCTGCAAATCAAACAGAGATTGGCTCATCCATCTGAGCTCACGCTTTCTTGCACATTAACAACAGTGCAGAAGAAAGCTAAATTATGCCCACAGTTATTGCAGGCAGTCATGGTCTAATCTCAGAGTAATGTCACTGTAATCCCATTATCATCAGCAGTAGAGATTAATCTGAATTAAGCAACTATTTTCCACCAAGTTCCTCCTCCACCATTTACTGAATTTGCAGGGCTAATATACAGTATTAACAACTTTCCAATGCACCCTGGATTTAGTGCTCCAACGAAGCACACATTTTCTTGGCTACATTTACAGTGTACATGTATATTCAAACAGCAGTGTGTTGAGGGCAATGCAAGCAAACAAAATTAATCTGTATCTAACTTCAGCAGCACAGAACAATTTGGTTTAAAGATGGTAAATGTAAGCTGTCACTGAACAGATCAAAACTGACCATGAACAAGGCCAGAAATTGGAGCTCTTACCATCAGAACAATCAGGTCCTGGAACAGTTTTCTTCTAGAAATATTAGGTGCTAAACTGGAAGTAGTTCAAATATAACCCTGGTCTTTCACGAGGGCTGCAAGAGCAGAGTGCTCCAGCCTGCCTGGCAATGGACAGCCTCTGGAGGTGACTCCAGATACGAAGGATGCCTGTGCATACATGGAGACTGGAAGCTTCCCACACCACCACCAGCTGCCTGCACCTCCCAGCCCCTGGCTGCAGGGCTCCTGGGACGGTGTTATAGCTGCCACAGGGACGCATATGCTGCTGGTTGCTGAATACTCTCCTTTTTTAATTAAACTGTTGTTTCCTCTGAGTTGGTAATTCACACTCCTAGAATATAGATTCCAATTAAATTAACAAGGAAAATTAAAGTAACTACAAATTGATGTGAAAACAAAAAAAGTCTGATAAGCAGAACTTAAAACCTATGATACATTTTTGACATTTCAGCATGCACACAAAAGATACAAAGGTATCTCTCAAACACTACAAATGCTGCTGTAACAGAAATATGTTAATAAATACTCAAGAAAGTTTTAACTGGGTATTTAGGCAATTGCAGACTAATTTGCCTCCAGAGCACTTGATTTCCTCTCCTCCCATAATTTTATTTAACTGTAATTTCGTTTCTGTTCCTACTCACTGTAAGACCCACCAAGTTGTATGGCATTAGCTACAGTTGTAGTCAAGGCACCTGTCAGTTTGCCGAAGACTCTTCTGAAGCTGGTTGCAATGTACTTTGTGCCAAGACATGTTCAATAGCTCAATTAATCTTTCAATCATATTGAATTGAAGTACCTGAGCATGAATGGCTGGATGGTTCAAGAACATCACTGGCACTTCTGTAGCTTCGTTTTCCTGGAGTTAGAATTCTCCATTTCTTCTTATCACATATGGAAAAACTCAAATGTATTCTGAGTTTAAAGCAGAACAAAATTGCACTTGCTTGGATAGTATATGGGAAACCTGTGGCATCAGGGAGTTTGTGTGGAAAGGAAGAAAAAAATCTGAAAGGCTCCAAGACAGCAGAAATTTCTAAGCTGGAAACCCATGTCTCTTTAAGATGCTCTCTGTAAAAGCTCAGAAAGCTCCATCTCAAATTAATTTTGCATACTTCTAGAGGCTACTGATGGATGTGAACACTGATGTTTTAGAATAATTGAATCATAGAATGATGAGGGTTGGAAAGGACCTTAAAGATCATTGAGTTCCAACCCCGCTACCATGGGCAAGGACACCTTCCACTAGACCAGGTTGCTCAAAGCCTCATCCAGCCTGGCCTTAGAATACCCCCAGGGATGGGGCATCCACAGCTTCCCTGGACAACCTGTGCCAGTGCCTCACCACCATCACAGGAAAAAATTTCTTCCTAATATCTAACGGAAATCTACCCTGTTTCAGCTTATAACCATTACCCCTCGTCCTGTCTCTACACTCCCTGATGAAGAGCGCCTCCCCATCTCTCCTGTAGGCTCCCTTCAGATACTGGAAGGCTGCTGTTAGGTATCCCCACAGCTTTCTTTTCTCCAGGCTTAACAACCCTAACTCTCTCAGCCTGTCCTCATATGGGAGGTGCTCCAGCCCTCTGACCATCTTCGTGGCTCTCCTCTGGACTCGCTCTAACAGGTCAATGTCCTTCTTATGTTGGGGGCCCCACAGCTGGACGCAGTACTCCAGGTGGGGTCTGATGAGAACAGAGTAGAGGGGGAGAATCACCTCCTTTGACCTGCTGCTTTTCTCTGCAGCTGCAAACAGATCATGCATGAAGTCTTACTGGAGCCGCCTGTAGGCCATGTGGTCTGGCTGAGCAATTAAAATATCTAGACAGTGCCCTCAGTGCAATGTGTACAATTACCACATCTTCTTACTAGCTCCTAATCTTGAGACTTTCCAACAACAAAACCTCTTTTCTGGCTTTTGAACACAACCAAATAGCAGCAATTCATTAAACAACTTGTTAAGTTGCCTAGAATAGCTTCAGTGTTGTGGTATTGCTTTCGCACTGAGAAATCAATGAAGCCTTTCCAAATAGCCATAAATTGCCTTGAAATATTTCTTAATAATTTAAATTCCTGACCAACCCTGCTGAAGCCAACAGCATTAAACAGGCATGGTTGTATGACAGAGCTCAGCAAAGAAGGATTCTGCTGAGGGGAAGATTTATTTGGGAAGAACAATGGAGGTCCAAGTAGGAGTCCCAAGCAAAGCAGAGTGCAATGGTCCTGGGAGACCTCCAGCAGAAAACCTCCAGCAGAAAACAAACATTTTTGAAAAATCACTTGAAATCTTACCAGTAGACGGAAACAGAGCACCTTGTCTGCAACCTGTTTAGAGACACGGTGTGTAAATAAAATCTTCAAAATTGGTTTCATAAAGTTAGGTTGCTAAATCTCCATTAAAGCACTTAAACAGAAGTAGCTTAATCTTCAAAGCTGTTACATACCTCTGATTTAATGGAATTTGTGGCTTCTTAGCACTTCTGAAAATCAAACCCCTAAAGATGTGCTTCAGCACTTAAATTTGGTATTAGGATCCCATCTAGAGGGACAGAATTGTTGTGGGGAGGGGGATTGATTTATTTTCCTCAATCTGTTAAGAAATACCTAAGCACTTTTATATGCAACCTATAACTGGTATTTTTGCTTGCTCTTCAGACTCTCTGCCTTTGTCATAGATGTGACTGTGGTGTACAAGTTTAGATAAAATGACAGTATATGTATATCTTGCATGGTGCAAATACAGCAGCAGTTCCTCGAAAGCAATAAGATCATACACTTTCAAAGGAAAAAATATACCTTGCTTTCCCTGGAATGTATCCTATCTTTGTCAGTTGGAGAGCAATAGTGTGGTCAATGAGATTTTCTACTCAGGCAAATGTCTGTGCAACTTGTGCTTCACCACCCATCCCAGCTTTCTCTTCTCTGGCCCATGTCCTGCAGTGGCACCTTCATGTTACAAAAAATGGCTCCTGTTAGCAGTGGTAAAGGAGGGAGGGTGGCAGGCTGTGTTTTAAATCTACCATTATTAGCCCAGCAGATATACTCAATGATATCAGGCCCATGGTTGGAACCCACAACGAGTTGTAAGTAACTTTTCAAATGGACTTCATCTCCTGATGTCGTGTCGCAGGGAGGAAGAGTGCTCTGAGGTGTGAGTCTCCCACCATCAAAGTCAGGGACTTGCGGTGAGGTGTCATGGTGCCTTTGGCCAGGACTTGTTGGGAGACCACAGGACTTTCACCTGTATGGAGCCAGGATGCAACTGTGATGGGTACCTGGGCCCGAAAGGCACTCCTGGATCCCACAGCTGAGAGTATTCCTTGAATAGACCTGAACATGCAACCTATTGTCTCATCATACAAATGCAACAGCCTAAATTGGTATTTTAATTCTGGAGAACCATAGACTCACAGCAAAGTAGCTAAGAAGTGTGAGTTTTTACAGTTTCAGTTTCCCTGTTGAGTAGCCCCATGACCATTCAAATTTTCTTGTTCTTAAAGGAGTCAATACTCTACAACCATTCAAAAGCCTTTTTTTTTCAAAAAAAAAAAGTGTGTCTCATTGAGAGGGTAATCGTTCCTTAGATGAGATCAACAGAAAAAGCTGGTTTTTCCAAGAATCAAGGTTATTTCGGAGTTTAGTCTTGCCATGGAAAAATGTTCTTGCATTTAAAAATAGGTCTTACAGAAGAATGATGATAAATTACTGAAAATGAGACATTCTATAAGTGTTGCACAGGAAATGTGCATTTTTTCAGTTGCACTTTTAGAGATTTGCCAATGAAAGGTGTAGATGCAGCACTACAACTGTATTTTATGGGTAAGAATAGTTATTTTTTCTCTTTCATATGAACTATACCATTATAATAATCACTGCTTATTATCAAAAGTTTGTGCATGGCTGGAAAAATGTAGAACAAATGAAACAGGACATTAAATTATCAGCACTACTGGTTCTGAAGTGAAAGTATGTAGAAGATTATTTTAGAATCGGCATTTTTTACAAGCTTTCTTTGTGTTTTGTTCTGTTTGGTCTTAATACCAGTCTGTGTTGTAGTGATAGAGAGAAATTGTTACAAGCTTTTTTCAGAGTGGACTATAAGCTGCAAGTAAAATGCAACAGATAGGATTATAGTAAATTGCCTCAGCTATCAAGAATTTTCTTCTCTCTGTTATCTTTTGTGGTAACAGAATTGCTTACTTGACTCATTTTTGCATCTTGCTTGTTGGGAGGGGAAACCCAGAAAGTTTTTTTATGCTTGACTCATTTCAGCTGTTTTTCTTTTTTGCAAAGAATGACGGGATTAGCTAAAAATAAATCTGGTATTGACAGTTTCAGCTGTTCCACAACATAAGTTAACTTCCAAAAATCGTAATATTTGATCAAAAGTAATCTCTTCCAAATTATTCAGTCTGAAAATCCATTTCCTTCTTAAGGAATCTGGACTATGCTTTCAGGTTTTTCCTTGTAAGTGCAAGGACAAGGAACTTGCTTTCTAATGGAATAAGTGTTTTTTCCATTTTCCTTTGACTCTAGAAGATAAATAATACGTTAAGTCTCCGTAAGATCCCGAGAGTTGGGAACACAAATCAACAGTATTGTCAAGATTTTCAAAGTCTGGTTGATAAAGTTGGACAACAGCTTCATCAAATGCCTTTTTTTTCAGCTATTTAGCTCTTGGAATAATAATTGGAAAGAATTGCATTGTACCCTTTAATGATTTCTTAAGCCTCTCAGTTTCTGGGAGACTTTAGTTGAGGGACAGCTTGGGTAACAGAAACTCAGTTATATATTCTTTTCCTTTTCATACAATATGCTCCCCTTGTTTAAAAAAAACACTCAAAACCAGAAAAAATATTCTGTTCCAAAATAATAGCTGATAGTAACACTAATGTTTTGTTCAACAGGGTTGTAATACCACTCATGTTGAGTATGAAGTCTACAGAGAAATAATTTTAAACAGACCATTAGTATTCTTTACAAATGTAAAAATAAAAAGTGATTCCTTAAACAGTATGTATTTTCTAGTCTGTTTTGTTTACCCCTGTATTTAAAACTCTTTTGATTAAAAAGAAAGAGCTCATTTGTTGTTAACTGTTCCAGTAAGAGTGTGTTGTGTTGATCATTTGGGCTGCAGTAATGTATTCCCCTCTAAGCCTTTGCCATTTGCTGGTTGTTGTCATGAATGTTGACTGCTTGACCTGAAGTTATTTTAAACACTTTTTGCTAGCTATTTTTCCCATGTTCTTAATATTTAAGCAAATAGTAGCTCAGATTTGGAGTTCCAAGTAAACCATAAAAATACACTTCACGTTTCTCTGAACTGATTTGTATTCGAAGTAGCTATTCACTGAAGGATGTACTTTCCTACAGAAATAAGCTTAAACAAAAAGTACCTCACAATGGCCTAGTGAAAGCCATCTTTGTATTTTTTCAAATGTTGTCATACCTTTCTTGAGTGCTTTTAGCTTGTAAATTATTCAGATGGAAACATTATGCTGCACATAGTCACACAGAAGAGCTGTGAAAAGAAGAGTGGTGCACAGGGATTGAAGGAAAGTGTGGAGAAGAGACTGTGTAAGTTGCTTTCTCTGTTCCTCAAAATCCCAAATCTCTGAGGGCTTCTGACGTCTACAGGAGAATAAATTGCTTTTGGGTGCTTTACCCTGCCATGCCATTACTTTCCTTGAAGTGTTGTAGCTACAGACAAATACAGTTTATAGCAGATGCTTCTGGGGTTTTGTGCTATTTGGTTAACTGCATGACACTGAGAAATTTAATATTGGACAAGCTTTCTGTTCTCTTACCTTGACACTAACTTGAAGTGACTCTATGTGTACTTTTATATACATACAGATATTTAAATCTAGTAACTGAGATGATACTTCACTTCCAAGGTCAGAGTTACATACTCTTTTAACCTGTCAATCATAAATGATCAAATTTTTTGCACGTCTTGTCCTTGAATGTAATCCATCTATTCTGAAGCAGGGATTTGTTTTGTCCCAAAATTCAGCTAGCAAGTACATTGTTTTTAGCAAGATGTGGCCTTCCAGATCTGCAGACTGTACTAATTTTCTTTTGCAATTTGTCTTCCTTGACATAGGTCTGTGGGTTACAGCTTTCATTTTGTTGTGCTGAGGGGGTCAGGGCTAGAAGAAGAGCTTTGTACTCCTTCACATCATGTTCCTCAAGCTGAGGATGAGAAATGCTCAGCCCCACAGCAGAATTTGGGTGCCATGCCGGGGGCAGAGAGATGGCCATAGCATGGGTGGTGCTGCCTTGCCACCTGTGCCCCGTGTGCCCTGTGTGCCCCCTGCATCCCCACCTTCCTGCGCAATGTGGAGGGAGGAGTGGGGTGGGGGGAAAACACCTGGTCGGATCTGTGGCAAAGTCCTGCCCCACGCACTTGTCTCCACCTGCCAGAGCTGGGTGTCCAGCAGGCAGCAACTACTGCCTCATGTTTCCAGAGACTGGCAGTTCAGGTCTTAAAGTTCCTCAGGGACTTTTCAGGACACTGTATCTCTAAGTAATAAAAAGAGACCTTCCACGTTCACCTCACAGCATGTGTGTTTTTGCTCATAAATGCCTATTCTGCAGCAAATGGCATTTTTTGATTGGTTTCTTTAGACCAGCTGTTGCTCTGTAGCTCATTTTCTTGCAATTAGTCTCTGCCTGGAACATTGGTTGCAACATGGAAGTTTGTTCTGGTTTCTAAAGAAAAATACTGAAAAGCTGCACGCTGCTTATGGCCGAGGGAGGATATTTTAAAGGAAGCAGTAAACACTTGGCAAGGATAAGTGGTGGCAAGTAGTTTACAGGTCTTAAATTGGTCTTTGTGACCCATTCCTCATCTGAGGTACCAGTTCCTTTTAGAAGGCTTGTCCAATTTTACAAATTAAAAAAAAAAGACTACATGTAGGAATAACTCACATTAGCAATGTTTAGATAAGGGAATAATGCTTGACTGGTAATAATTATAAACTCTGGTCACCCCCAATAATTAGAAGCACTTGGAAAATTGTGCTCTCATCCAAAAATTCATCCATGGTCAATGTGCTACCATGTGTCTCCAGTGCCTTTGTGTTCAGTGGAGCCTGAGCAAGACGAATCTGTCTGTGACAGGCTCCGTTCCACTGACTGTATCCTGTGTCACCCAAGTGCCATGTTTCTCTGACTGACATTCACCAGAGGTGATGGGTTTCAGAGACACAAACATGTATTTGTGCATAATGTGCTGTCCCCTTCCATTTGTTCCTGGCAGGGCTGGAAATGGAGCAGGTTTTGACTGCCTGCGACCAAGCTGGCCTTGCGTCACTCAGCAGGATGTGTCCCTGCGACCACTAGGCTGTCCTGGACCAGCTGTGACACAGCGTGGCTCAAGAAGGACATTTCTACTGGAAAAGTTGTGACTGGCAAGCCACTGTTTCTTCCTCCCAAACATGCCACTTTTCACCGGGCAAGAGAAAGCAGCCAAGAAAGGAGTTTCAGAGGCCAAAACTGCACAATTTCTTTGCAAGTAGAAGAAACCAATGACTAGCATTTTAAATGTGTTTTATGTAATTGATTTGTTTGTTCTCCGTGTGGCTGAATAGGTTTACTGAGACATATCTGCTGGAAATGCAACAACTATTGCCTGCCTCCTGATTCTGCAACCTCTGGTTGCATCCATGTTGCAAAATAAAGAGATGGTTAGAGCACCTGACTATCCACAGTGGTGAATAATAGCTTATACCCTGGTTCTCTTTAGGACTACTCCAACTATCACTTTTTAAGAAGAATGTGTAGATAGAACTAGCCCCAAGTCAGAGTGGCCAAAAACCAAACTGTGTCACCTAGTCTCAGTGCTAGGGATTGGGTTTGGCCGTTTATCATGCAGTTGTCTTAAGAAATCTCCGAGTGATAAGTCCATCTCTTCATGAGGGAGTGAAGAAGATCACAGAATCACCGAATCACAGAATGTT